>NW_011337187.1:452271-536031 GCF_000735185.1 Notothenia coriiceps
ACACACACACACACACACACACACACACACACACACACACACACACACACACACACACACACACACACACACACACACACACCAGAGTGTACCGCCATGCAACTGTACAGCCCGGGAATGAGGACTGGAATGAAAAATACCCAAAACAATGAAGTGCATGCCCCGCTGAGATCATAAATAAAACGCGGGCTGACACATGTGATTGGGTAAGAATAATGTGCAACTGTAGTAACAGCGTCACAGTGAAGTGCACAGCTGTGGGAACTAACTGGGTGTACAGTAGATTTGTCAGCCTGCTGTGCTGCTTCATCACTCTGCTCAGTCACTGGGTTCAAAACACACTGGCCACAAACAACAATGAGTACTGGCTATTTAACATGACTGTAAACACAGCTCTTCTGTCAAAATATTGGGATATAAAGTGTATTTTCTACAACCACATATATCAAAACATCTGTTTTTGTTATCGTCACATGGACAGCAGTCATCTTTAGACAGTCATACTTGAATTTTCACTTGATTAATCAACAAGTTTTCAATTTCTCGTTTCTAAAAAGTAAAAAAAAGGTTCTTCACATTAAGATACATGTTTGCATGACAACAATACTATAGAAACACATTTTTCTGACCACATTTCCCCACAATTCTTGCCTTAGGAAGGAAGTACTGTGTCAGTCTGACTAAAATCCCACAATAAAAATTGTTATCGCATCCACTCATAAAGACAAGCATACACTAAGGATAACCTTATACCATGGCATCATTTGCTGGAGGGCAACTTATAATTGTTAGTGGCCATACTTTTAGAGGAAAATATCATTTTGTCTTAATTCCAGGTTTGCTCAGAATGCCATAGTTAAACAAAGAGTGAGCTCTACATTGGGTATTGTGCTGAACCATGAGCTGAATGTATTTGTTTACCCATAGCATGCCAACAGAAACAATATGCATTTATATTGCGGTTCTCTCTGTTTTTCCTGAACCATTTCAGTTGAAATATGTCCCCAAGTTTCCTAAAATAAAGTTGCTTGTATTCCATTGTTACGACTCATTCTCCACACCAACGATCCCTCAATGAAATGCCACAGGCTCCGAAACTATGACTCACTATCACTTTTTTTCATGGCATTAATGACAAGTTCAGATTTTTATTTGTGTGTGAATGCATACCTTTGGGTTCAAATGTCTATTTCTAAAAAGGATGTGGTGCAGATCAGATTCAAGAGAATAACTAATGCATTAAACTTCAGATCTGTGTCAGTGGAGAAAATATGAAAATCAGGATACGGGAACTGCAGCATGAATGTGAATCCCCAACACACGCAAAGCCTTTTCTTCTTTCTTCCCTTTCTATTTGGGGTATCACAGAGGGGTTTTCAATGCGAGGCATTTTGTTCCGCCGGACACACAAAGCGCTCCCTGTTCGCAGTCTCTTAGCAGCCACTTCACACGCAGCACAAGGTGGAAGCCCCGCAAGCGACTCTATTTAACCATCAGCCCTTCCGCCTCAATACTGCGCAGAGACCCCGGCTTTTGAAAGGGAATGACAGCAGGGTAGGTTATGCAGAAACAAATACCTGTCAACACACACACACACACACACACAAATACTTGAGCATCTGTTACTGCGCACACAGACACAATCAAACATATTTTATAATGTTGCCATACTGCAGCCTGACCCTGCCATCCACTGAATATCAATAAGTGTTTAGGTAAATATACGACTTTAATTAACATATCCAAACACATCTGAAATGACTAAATGTCAAAAATAAAGTTTAACCAGTTGCAGAAAACATGGAACCAGTTGGACATCTCAGTACTACAAATTGGCATCATTGGGTTCTATAAAAAAAAAGTTTTGAGTACATTTGTAAATAGTTCACATTTAAATTGCTGAAGAATGGAATCATTGGTTGCAGCATTACAGGTGTTTGAATGCAGTTTGTTTTTAACTCTGCAGTTGAGGAAGTGAGTTTAAAGGTGGGGTAGGTAATTTTGGAGAAACCAGCTCGAGTGCGCTAGGATTTGAAAATACACAGCCGGAAGAAATCTGCCACTTCCTTACAGAGCCCCTCCTCCAACACACACGAACGTGCACATGACCAATGAGGGCACGAGATAAGTTTGTGCACAGATGGAAGGCTGACAGGCAGGTAGGCCATCTAGTTATTTTAGCCGGGCCGGCTAAAATGAATTGTCGTGCTTTTTACAGCACTACGGCTTCCACAGATGACATTTTTTTATGGATTTGTTGTCAAAGCACTTCAGATATTCATTGCTATCGGGATGTTAAGAGCATTCCATGGAATATAACAAAAAGTGTATCTCGAACCGGTTTCTCAAACTTACCTACCCCACCTTTAATTGCTAAAGATTCNTTTCAGAATCTCTTTACGCAGAGGGGACACATGTTGATGTATAAAAGACAAGAAAAAGTGGATTTTGCATAATAGGTGACCTTTAAGGCATTATGTGTTTTGAAGTTTTGAAAGCCTTCATATTTGTAGGGAAATGTTGATCAAATAGGAAAAGGCTGAAGGAGTAGGGTGTTTTTCTTGAGGCTATACAGATTATCTGGAAGATAATGTTTTCACTTTTCGGACCTAAAACAAGAAGGAACACTTTTTTCACTGACCCATCATCAGTAAATGTGACTCATCATGACACAAACTAGTCCATATTCACCATGGTTACGCAAACATGGATATAAAAATAGCAGAGGAAGAATGGAATTTCCCATGCACAAGGCAAGAGCTGGTGATGAGTACTTGAGACAGTAGTCAACCAATGTAAGCTCCGCCTGGGGTTAAATGCAATGGCTTCTTACTTCTGATCTCAGAGACCAAGTCTAACTGCCTCTCAGACTTGGCCCAGGGGGGTTGTCATGGAGACCAAGGCAGGCAGTGACCTTGGCATAGGCTGAATGACATTTGTCAGATATTGACTCCAAACCTGAAGGAGTGTAAATATGCCTTTTTGGTTTCTCTCTCTTGCCTTTCTTTGCTTGTCATCATCCATCTCCCATTTCCTTCATCCTTCCCTCCGATTGCCCGGATTTCTCTGCTCTCTCTCTCTCCCTCTCTCAAACCCTTAAGTACAAGTCCTCTTTCCTTCCATTAGGCTGACCTTCAGTGAAATCTGAACGAATTTCTGGCGCTCCTAGCAAAGCTCTGACAGAGGAAAAACACAGATAGCATCCCTGGGAAAGAAGTGTAAAAAGGAACTTCCATTCCATCACACATCACTCCCTAACATTATTAAGAATGTACACTACATTACAGACTGTGTTATACATGTTCCCGGTTCAGTGAATGCCTCACACTTCTAATCTACGACATGCCACCTGACCGGAGCTCTCTGTTTGATTTGTCTGAGCTCTTAATGCCTTCATTGGATGAGCGGCTGGATTTACCTGCACATGGCAGAACCCTCAAGCCATGGCAAGAAAAAAGGTTGGGAAAAGAAAACATTGTTGTTTAAAGCAACATATTTTGATACACATAAGTTAGATATGACCTTATATATTGATGTGCAACACTGATTTTTTATCGAAAATAAATGAATGAATGATGATTTTCTGGAGAAAGAGGTAATTACATGAAAACCAGACAGAAATATCTGAATTTGATAGACTGATAAATCAAAACAGGTCATCACATGAACGCAAACATTCTGTAAAGATTAAATATTGTCCTTTGATTTGAAACATATCAAACCAAGGGCTAAACAACTAATATCAGAGAGATAGCTATCAATGTCTTCAGAGTAAAGCAAGATCTCCTCAGCTGATAAATGATGCATTTATATTTGCCAGGGTATATATGTATACCATTACATATACTGCTTCAAAAAGCACTTTTGTATTGGTTCGAATCATTGTATTTTGGTTAAATTGTTGTTGATATTTTTCTGTCAAATAACATTATATAAGTATATGGGGATACATGTTACTAATATGACTGCAGGCTTCAAGACAGACCTATAATGATGTCCTTATGTGTGTTAGGGCTGCTATGTAATCAGTATCGCAGACCAATACATGCCAGTTAAAGAGATTGTGGTACATAATGTGTTTTGTGGCTCAGAAGAGGAAAATAGCATAAAAGAAAGAAAAACAGACCAGCAGTCATTTAGCCAAACACACAGCCAGTCAGACACTTGTGCAAGACTGATACCAAATACTGAGTAATAAAAAGGAACCATGGGTTCTAAAGAAGTCTATGTACTGTGTTTGAAAATAGAGTCTGTTTGAAAGTGAAAAGGAGAAGCGGGGAGTGTGGGGTACCATTCTTCACAGCTGTACGGTCTGTGGTGTGTGTGTGAATCTGTGTGTGTGTGTTTCTGACCTGGGAGATGTGGTTGATGGAGGACTCCATGCGCCGCAGCTGCGAGGCCTGGATGTCCAGCAGCTGCAGCACATTGTTGGCTAAGGCATTGATCTGGTAGGCCACGCTGGCCAGGGACTGGGTGGTGTAGGCTTTGGTCTCTTCCAGAGCTTTCCTCTTGTCCTGGGCCTGTGCATGAAAAGAGATTAGAGAGAAAAAAAAAATGGATGAAAAAAAGATGTAAGAGGAACCCAGTTACTGTTAATATCAGATAACATTCTAGCCCCGTATCCAGGTCAGGTTTGTGGTGGATTCAGGCCAATAGAGCGTCCTTTTCCCACCCCAGCTGTAATTCCCCAGACACCATGCTCTCTATGGGAGGATTTGAGATGATGTAACCCATCCTGCAGCAGCCATATTGGAGGCTCTGAGAACAGAGTACACAAAACTGACTACATATCCGAACTCGAAAGGGCTTGAGATAATTAAATGTACTTGGCCTATCTCTATTTTTTTTTTGCTTTCATTCATTTCTAATGAGGAGGTATCCTTTTGGAGGTTAAACGGTTGCCTACATTTTATTTTACTGGAGGTAAACTAAACCGTTCATTGTTTTAACACTCGGTTTGCCTGGTCACAAATGGCAATTGCTTACACTTAACTGCATTATCAACAGAAACTGTATTTACCCATATTGAGGCAAAAATATTTTTGCACATATTGGAAATGGATTATCCTTTACCGGAGTTTTAAAATGTCCAGCAATCGCTGTAATCAGCTATTATTAAAAGTTCAGCTAACATTTATTCATAATGTTTGATATACACGTAAGTTGTTAATTAATTAGCTTGCAGCCTAAATATGCACCCATATTTCTTGTTTAACTAGGCAGCTAACTAGGTACAAAGTTCATTTCAGATTCAAATACAAATTGCTTAGATACAATTGTATTCTTTATACATTTAGAGAGTTCTCCACCTTTCAAGCCTACAGACCATGAAGTTTTGATACAAAATATTTCCACAGTGTATTCCTCAAATGTATACAATAGAATCTCATTGGCATCAGAAGATGCAAGCGGCCACTAAAATGAATTACCCTGCTGGCAAGTTAGCCTGCTCACAAGGCCAACAAATAAAGAAGAGTGGTTGTTTAAGTTAACTGAGCTGACAGCACAAAATAAAACTACAAACTAATCATGCTTTCCACTTGTACGTGGAATATGGAAATTGGAGCAGGCCCAACAAAACCTTCTGTCCGGGTTAAACTTGTTAGCCATTGTTAGCAATATTTGACGAGAACTATTCTGTGCATACAAATGCTACAACAACTTGTCCTCAGATAGAAGTTGGACAGTGCTGTATGTATGACTGTTTTAATGAGACTAATAAGACAGAGGTGCCAAAAAAGATTACATTACAACGGTTTTCACTAAGGTGCAGCATGGAGCAACCATCTCTATTTTTAAGTAAGGATTGTCAGTGGAAATGACTGTTTGGGAACTCGGAAATTCTGACAACCCAGTTCAACATTGATGGCACCATAGGGCTACAGATAGTTTTCCACAGTTTCATTCTCCTTTCAAATGATTCCAAACAGAGAATAACAATGACGGTTACAGAGAGGCAAAAAGTGGCTTAACCAGAAAAACAGTGGTTTCTGAGGAATCACCTCACATCAAACAGCCTGGGGCAAAGAGCTGAGCTCCAAACTGAGCCATCCTGTTTGATCTCTGCAGGCTCATCACGACGCTGCCGCTCATAAAGCGGAGTCCAAAGAGCGCTGCCTGGAGGGGGGACACCGGACTTTGATAATAAGCTTCCGTAGCAGGGGGTAGGTGGTGGTGGAAGCCATGATTACTGGTTGCAGTGGGAAGGGGGCAAAACAGAAGAAAAGGGAACATTTGGTCATAGGAACAACCATGTAACTGCGTGTCTCATTACTGATTCCACTATGGCAGCGCAAAACTAATCCTGAAGCAATCCAAAGGGCTAAAAGCTCGTGACCTGGAGAGCTGCTGGCTGGGTGGATGCAGGAGATGACTGTGTTAGTTGTGTTTCCTTTAGTGGGAATCAGAGCGGCAGATGTGTTGAGTGATAACAGCCTCAGAAAGGAGGAGAGATTCCTCCAGAGGGTTCAAAGCATAAGGCCATCTGTTGAAAACACATTCATTCATGTGCACAAAGACACCTACTACTGACACTGCAATATGCAGTGTGGTAAATGAAGCTGCAGCGGCATGAACACATATTAAAAAAAAAAAAAAAAATGCAGAGGATGCAGTTTTTACTTTATAGGGACATTTCTAACAGATTACTGGACAACATATGCTCGCCTGTGCAGGACTGATGGCCTACATATAAAGCTGCAAGTTAGAGATCAGGGGTCTTTATAAGGTTTTACTTGAAATATACATTTATAAAAGTCTGTGTTACAAGTTTCAAGATGTCAGGGCAGGGAGGGTTCCCTGAATACATGCATTCTGGGAAATGATGCTGGGTATCTTGGCATCTGCAGCTTCCTTTATAACCACTCATTTTTTAGCAATTTCTAAAAAAAGCACCTTTATTCGAATCAAAGGACAATACTACAAAGCTAGTGTACCCCTAACTTAGTTTGTCAATATATTTCAGCTGCATAGACAAACAGCAGCAGTGACAATGCAGTTACCCAACAAAAAACTGTATAAGAAATAAGTATATATATATATATTTAGAAAGTCTTAATGTAAACATGCTGCTATTTGCTAGGATTTGGAATGCAGATTGTAACATTATAGGAAACTGCTTGATTTACTTGGTTTTAATATCTTACAGCTCGACGTCTAAAGAGAGACATTCCTGTCCTGCATTTGTTGCAAACATTCAATTGAGGTATGCTTCCACACAATATTTAGTCAATGTTTTTCAATAGCTACAATAGTACCTTTTAGAGATGTGTCCAATCCTCTGTCATTACTCATGCATTCTGTGTGAATGCTTGTTTCATTCCCCAAGTAACAGATTTCTTTCAATTTGAATCACAAGGACAGGGCTTCCTATAAGTGAAAGGAAAATGTGTCTGTTCTGCAACAGCTAGACCACAATGAACCAACTTATTGTCTTATAAGATGACACAGCACAAGATGAATATCCGTTTCAAATCATAAGCTGTTTACTGGGCACCAAAGAGACCATTAAGAGTCATCCCCTCTACTTTAATTTCCCCAGTGACACAGTGATTACAGCCACAATGAAATCAGATGAATTGGACAAGAAAGCTGATACGCTGAATGGTAAGGGTTGACCGAGGTTATGCCTTTCTTTCATGGTTTACATGAGGTTGAATCTTAAGCCTTGCGTTAATCATACTGTAACTGCAATTCTCCAAATCCAGAGCTCAGTCAACACGATCAGTTGCACCAAGGATCTTTTTCTTAAAAAGGAGGATTAAATTAAACTGAGACAACATGTCAGAAAATGGGTAAACGGTGAAATCAGCTTCTTGTCATTTTTCTCAAAGTGCCTCCCTTCGACTGGGTAACGCATCGGAAGACAGCTCTCCGTATTTCCTTCAAAAAATGGATTTGTTGTTCAATTACCCAATAATTGTGACTCCCTGTGACATATGGTATCAACGGATAAGGACTACAATAGATAAACAGAGCTTATCACCAGAAGAGGAACAAAAGGTGTGTTTTTGCCTCGTACAAAAAGGTAAATAACAGCACCCGAGAGCCGAGTGCTACACAAAGCAGGAGATGCAGAGAATGAGGTGAGCTCCTGGTAGGGCTGCACGATTTTGGGAAAAAATCTAATTGCGATTTTCAGACAAATATTGCGATTTGATTTGCGATATTTGTTTTTAAGCGACCCAACAGAAGTTTATTGTAAAATGCGGCCATATCTCCGGCTAGGAGATATGGCCGCACCCCCGCTGCCTGAGCTACGAGTGAAAGAACTAAACTTACATGAAACTTCCGTTGGGTTGCTTTAAAGTCAAGCTTCAGTTTAAGATTCACCCTGTAATAGAAACATGTGATGGAGCATTACTAACCTGACTCAGATGGTTTGATTAACCAAACCATCTAGGAAAGCTCCATTGGAAGCCATTTGGAAAGGGCAGGCACTTTCAAAAAGACTTGGCAGGTGATTGGATTAATCTGTCTATCACCTTCTATCATGGGCCACTTCTGAATGGTTAACAATGGCTGGTACATGTGGAGCACAGCACTTCTGATTGGTGTGGATGACTGACACACAAGAAAAAAAGAAAAAAAAAGTTTAAAAAAAATCGCAGGCTTTGCGATTTGATAATCGCATCATTTAAAATCGCGATTTCCATTTAAAATCGATCAATCGTTCAGCCCTAGCTCCTGGGGCGCTTTATCTCATATTTCTGAGCTGAGTAATGACTGAAAGAGATTGCAGAGTATCCAGGCAGTAGTAGACAGGCTGTCAGCACCTCAACTGGGTTTAAAAAGGGAGTACAGAGGAATGCACTGTCCTTGCACACACACACAAATTGTAGCTAGGAGTTGAGGCAAGCTAGATAATCTAGAAGCCGCTTGAAAACAGCTTCAGAGTCACAGTAGCAATCTTAAATGTTATTTGGAAGCAAAAAGGGAGTGGCAGTGGATTAGTTTCATGGGAAATGTTTGAGGCGGTGAACTGGAAAAATTCCTCCAACTTCGACACCCATCCAGTCTGGCAAGATAACGGCTATAAGCTGTCACTGAAGTCAAAGGATGCTTCGTTTTAAACAAGGTGGTGCTTCCAGGGAGGAAAGGATTCAGATTTCCAAACTGTTCAGGGGTGAGAGGAGGTGTAGCTGCCCCTCCACCCAGAAGCAGAAATACGAAATGGACAAAATGAGTATTTCTCCGAACATGACTAATAAAAGATCTGAGGATGGGGAAGCGATACCAAATTGTCTAAATCGAAACACATGTGGGTTTTTCACTGGATCATGCCCTCTAAAGTTTTGGAACATCGCAAAAATATTACACAGGGATGAAAATAAAGAGTTACAATAACATGCTACATCTGTTTGTACGGCACCAAGTATGACAACTCTATACCGTGCAATACGCCCCTGGATTTGTACAGCTGACAGGCACATTTGTGTTTATGTGCTCCCACTTGGCCGGAGGGGAAATGCACTCGAACTAAAAAAAAACGTTCAGGAATGTTTGGAATCCTGCAACATGTCTTCCAACTCTGAAGTGTTGCTAGAGAGCTCTGCTACAGTGTCAGGAATTAAAAACATACATTGTAAGGGAACTACCAAACATTTGTCTGTATACTAAACAGTTTAGAAAAGATATAAGAGAGTTTTCCCTCAAAAACATCAAGTAGGAGTGGTACTTTGTGTAAGCTAAGAGCAGAGTGACTGTAAGTCCAGCTGGAAGGTCGAAGAGCTCACATAGCACTTTGTATCGACTGCTGACCGCTGCAGACTGGACGCGGTGGGATAAGTGAGACAGCTGAGAGCTACTTCTCTGAGGGTGGTTATACTGATGGGGCTGTCTGACATTCAGCAGCTGATTGGGAATAAGGTGGAGCACTAATGAATATGAGATGAAAGACACATTTAGGATGTGGCTTTTTCCTGGTCAAATCCTTCTATAGTGCACACAGTGATACTTTAGAAAACAGATGAAAGGTCAAACTAAATGGTGACTGCCAGTTGCATCAAAAAGAGATTTGTCGCTTCCTACTACGACACCCACTCTACTACATTTCGATGACATATCAAGTTCAGACATGTTCAAAATGCAGAGTCTCGCAAGAGCAATATTGATTGGAGCCATTATAAAAGGTAGGTCCACAAGAACTAACATTTACCTTGTTTGTTTTAAATCCAAAGCAACACATATGATGTAACCAAATTCTTAACTATGTTTTAGAATTGCCCTTTTTCAAGTGAGTCTTTTCTACTTCACCCGAGCGGCAAGGGGACTTCAGATGTATTGTCATGCTAACGTGACTGTATGGCAGCATGGCGTTGAATGGATATGCTACATTCAGCCATGTTTTCGAGTTTTACCTCAAATAAAACTGCTGTAAATCGCACTGAGGGTGTGAGGGCATGAAATACTTCAGATGGATATTTCATTTTTAGGACTTTAAGGAAACTTTAGCTTCAAATAAAGTGACAGCTCCAATGCAGTTTAGAAAAGTTGCAGGGATATCGAGCAAACTAGTCAGTGTTTACATGGGTTGTAAAGCTGTAGAAAGCTTATGCTTGCAATGAAATAAATGTTGCAAATACTTCAGTTGTCCACCAGCAATCACTGACACATCTATGTATCCACTGTAACATGTCCTGCTCAGAACATAATCTTAGTTACAGTTACATTTGAGGATAACACTAAGGATCTCATTAAAAACCTATTCAGAATCAGTTCACATCCAAACGTTTAAATATGAGGCTGTGAGAAACTTAGCGCCACCTGAAAAGACCTTTGTGGTGAAAGCAACACTGGGACGTGTTAAGCATAAGTAAAACCTGCAGACTCAACTTCAATCCATTCTTGAGTTAGCTTGTAGCTCTTTGAAAAACAAAAACTCTGCAGTACACTATTTGAATTCCTAATTCCTCCGGGGCAGATGGAGGCTGACTGAAAGGCCATAAGGTCTACCTGACCTTGAAGATCTGCCAGTGCACAATTAAAAATTCCTTCAGTATGTCAGGCAGGAGACACATAGGGGAAGTGTGCACATGGAGGACACTCATTAACCTTTCAGCAGTGACTTGTGAAGGGGTTTGGCAGAAAGTTAAACTCCTGGAAAAACAAACTCAACTTATAAACAAATAAACACAACCACATGAGTATTTCAGAAGCTTTTCTTCATGTTTGCTTCCTCATCCTGACACAGAAAGTGTTTGGGCAGATTCTTCACACTTTAACAGAAAAAAGTGTTAGCTATCAATACAAACCTGACACTACTATGGCATACATACAGTCAGAGAGTTGACTGATACAAAGATGTCAGTATAAGCCTAATTCCTCTAAAGTCCTACAGTCTAACCAGACAACAGATCAGTCCAGTTTGGACCAAACCATCTCCGGTGAGCTGAGGGGGAAAGAGTGACAGGTGGTCCAAAAGGATGAATGGGCCCAAATTGTAGGCGGAGAGCCGCTAGGCCTCAGCATGATGGGAGAAAAACCAGGCCACTCGGCAGAGGGAGAGATGGAAAAAGACTCAAAAAGAAGGACAGGAAACAGGGACTAACCCAGAGAGACAGAGCAGTGCTGAAAAAAGATATACCACCTGCTCTCTTCCAGGGTAGCATTAATAAACCTGGAAAACAGCGCAGGACAGGTAAGGTTATATGACCAGGACACGGAGAGGACATATCTCCAGGACTCTCGCGAGGGGCTACCTGCATCGATTATCACATACCAGCCCTCAGTTCAAAGCTGCTTATTTAGGAGCAGAACTAGAAGTGGGCATCATGCTGGCTCAGCAGGGAGCGTCACATGCTCTTGAGCTTGCGACACTCATCTGACATATGACCTCTTGATTTGCCATAAATCTTACTTCCATTTCCCTATTCCCTGGTACTGTATTCCGATGATTCAACCTTTCCTCCATAGTTCCTGGTAATGGCACAAAATCAATTTCGGAAAATATATTACCGACATGTTTTGTAAGTGGAAGGATAAATACAGTATGTGGCCATTTTGAAAGGGATATGATGGGGCTACAATATATTATGATATATATAGATATGATATCAAGCCATATTCTCAAAGGATAACATGTAACCAAGCTTTAAATACCAATAGGCTGCTGACACAAGAGGTTTTTAAATGAGGTATTGTACTTGTCAGTACTATCAATTGAGCGTTTAATCAATTCATTGCTTTATTAATGAAATTAATAAAGAAGCATCTATGGTAAAATATGGTCATTATCAGAGCTCGCAATTACATAAATGGATCGTTTAAATTGCTCTTAGACTCAAACCCAAAGATATTTGATTTACAATCATATGAAAAAGGAATGCTACACATCCATAAGATGCCTATACATTTTCTGTCAATAAATAAATCAAAAACAGCCCAATATCAAAAAAGAAAAATGGATTGTAGTCCAACTGTTTATCTAAGCCAGGGGTGGGGAACCTCCGGCCACCGGGCCATATACGTCCCGCGAGACCATTTGGTACGGCCCTCGAGGTAATTTATAAACACACGCAAAAAAGAAAAAAATTAAAGAAATCTAGACCGCAAACAAATTAAACAAAGCGAGTGCCTGTTTTTCCTGGCCAAGGTCAGGGTCCTTGAACACAACAAAAGCCTAACGTATCATCACGTGGTACATGTCTCGTCTGACAGGGATGCAGTTCTGACGGAGAGCACCAGAACGTCGCTCCAGCACTTCCAAGCAGTACCCATAAGGAGCCGTACACATGCCGCAGCTTTTGCGTGGCTGTGTCTTAGTTGTAAGCCCAGTGGCGATATGTTCATCTGTCATACAGTCAATAACTTTGTTGTTATTAGCATCTGGTTAGCTAGCTATGCTAACGAATGTAAGAAGCTTTTTCTCCAACCAGTGAGGTAAAGGCACATCTTTATATGATCATTATAGTTATGCAAAAATAAGAGAATAAAGTAAACGGGTATAAAACACTATATGACAGTAAAAAAAAGTTGTTATTAATAAACAAGAATACAGTTTGAAAGGAGAGTGATTTGTAAAATATCCATAAATAAAAAGTAAATATGCTTACAGGTCTGTTTCATATGGGTGTTGAGAGATGTATCCATAGATCTCCTAATGTTGCTCTCAAAGTGCACCAGATTGATGCTTTTAACTTCAATATTTAAAAAAAAATCTTCCCGGGGGAGCATGCCCCCGGACCCCCCTAGAGGAGGTTAGGTACCCTCCCCCTTAAATCATGTCCACATGGATAGGAAACTAAATGCATTTGCACACATCTTGTGTCCATATCTTTCTGTTTTGGTGGTCATGCCACAACCGTGCACGTGAATGCATGCGCGAGTCATGTTCAGATATCTGGGTTAAGAGGTTGCTTTTTCTTTGCATAGCATGAAAGAAAGGCAAAATGAATGGGCTGTGATTTTAGTACTTTTAAGCAGAGGTCAATCATTTGTACGGCCCTCGGAGGATGTTGAAAAAATTGAAATGGCCCTTGAGAGGAAAAAGGTTCCCCACCCCTGATCTAAGCAGTGAAAAGCCCTCTCAGTGTGTCTTCCTGCCAACATGGCCATGTGGCCTACTCTGCATACAGTGCATGTGTCCTTGTCCCAGAGGTTAAACAAAGTGACAAAACCGAAAATGAGCCAAATAAATGTAAATGGTGCAGCAGGTAACATTTTGTTTTTCTTCAGTGAGACTACCCTAAATGGATGAGACTAAATAACAAAAAGATAAATAAGAAACACTAGACGTCAGATTCATCTCTGTGCGTGTATCTTCATTTTAAAAGGGTGTTTTGGCTCTGTTTTTAAAGGCACTTCCTGAAGGCATTTCCAGGGAGGCAGTCTCCGGTCAGCGGGGCAAACAGGAAACATAACTCTGAGCTGTTAGTGTGTCATAAGTTACACACAGTTTTAAACACTCAAACAAAAGTCACTATCAAGTAGAAAAGTAGGGCAGTGATTTGTTTTTCTTACTTAAAGACAGTTTTCTCCATCTGCTTCAGCCTGCTGAGCCACGCTACACGTCACTGAACATTTCCAACACCACAGCCTCCATGACAGGAACACAGAGAGGAGAGGAGGGATGGAAATGTGAAGGAGGAGTGCTGAAAGGACGAGCCGATTCATGCTGAGGCATGTTGATATGTGCGGGGTTTAGTTCAGAGTGCACAGTGTATGCGTCTGTGATTGTGTGTGTGTGTCTGTCTGAGGCAGAGAGAGAGTGTATCTACGGACACAGAGAGGGATTATGAAAAGTGCACTGTTAGTCTGACACTCGTTTCACACAGAGCGCCCAACGTGTGCCCAAAAGCCTAAAATCCTGTTTTTTTTACATCAGCGTTTAAAAAGAGTGCTCTGACTAAACACAAGGACAGACGCACAAAACATTTTATAGCCTTTAGCTTGTGTTAGATCACATACTGTACATCTTTTTAGTTTGGATCTTGGTTCAGATGTTTATCTTTGGATGATATATGATCATTATGGAGCCTCTTCCATTCACCAAATGTACACACACTGAAATGGTGATAGATGGCAAAAATCATAATCTCGATTATTTGGGTCAATAATTGTAATTGCGATTATTAAATGCGATTATTCATTGACTTTGAAAACATCCATTTATTGGAGAAAAAAAATGTGAACTGTATGTTTTTAACAGTTGATTACCCTGAACTTTAAGTATGATTCAACTGAAAAAAAAAAATTATTTAAAAAAAAAATAATCGTTTTATTTCGATTACGTTGTTTTCGTAATCGTTGCAAGCCGTAATCGCGATTAAAATACGATTAATTGAGCAGCCCTAATACAGAGGTTGTCAGATGTAAATATAATTTCAGTTCCTTATTGAACAAGGATGCATCATCGTGTTTTAATAATGTAGATTGTCTACGTTGTCTAACTGTAAGTTAGTTTGGACAAAGTACTGGCTAATGAGCAAGAGAACTGTGTCAGTATTGACCTTAAATATAGGGCCATGGATTTAAAAGCAAGTACTTCTAGCAATACAGATAAAAACCGTATAGTTATTCCTATTGTTTCATCTAACAAATGCAAAGTTATGCATTGAATCAGGTATTATCTAACCAATTCAGCTCCTATATTTTGTGGAATACCAAAGTCAACACCAACTTCTAGTAGTTTACAATAATCTCTGCGCCAGACACATCTCCTTATTTGTCAGTATGTAGGTTTGCCATGCAGCACTACACAAAAGCAAGTGTCATTTTGTTAGGAATGTGCTTTAAAAAAGTCATCAATGATCAGCGACAAAGTTGGGCTATTGGCAACTGTTGTTTGGACAGAAAATAACAGCAGTGCTAGTCTTCAAAACTTCCTGCAAAAAAGTTTGGTGAAAATTTGACAAAAAAACATTGCTTCTACTTTCTTATAGATCTTGTTACTGAGTCATTGTGGGAAATCAGTTTTCAATGACCCTATCTCATGTCAGATTGTGCTGTGGTAAACAAGATCCACAACAAGGACATTTAGTTATTACCCTGTATTAAAACCATCATGGGGAGAAACAAAAAAAAGTCATCAACTTCATGAAGGGGCACAATGGTCGACCTTCTTGTTCTGTAGTGTCTGCGAGGGTTACAGCAACATTCAGAGCTGAGCTTCACAATACCACATCATCTGAGGACAATACAAAAACTAAATTACAGGGAGTCCTTGGGGAGTACAGCTGGAATGGACACACCCTCTGCAGCTGATATTGTGGGTTGTGTGTCTTCCTGTTAAAACGTTTTTTTCACAAACCACAGTTTGTGTGTCACTCAGTGCACTTTCAAAAAGCAGCTCTGGCTTTTTTAGATGTGGCTTACCACAGATATATTTGTACGAAAATACAAGACGATGTATGAGGTTTCGCTGAGAGTCATTTCCTTATGACACATGTAAAATTATCCTTAGTAACCTATCAAAACAGGAACTTTAATTACAGAATGAGCTACTTTGGTAAAATAACTCAAATAACCGGGGAGAAAGCTGTGATGCCCCATTAAAACCAAAGTAAGGTCTGTTCCCATGGATAAGTTGAGAAAAATCAATACCTCCAACCTTTATTGACCAACTAACAAAGGCTTTACATTCCTCCCTCAGCCTATTTGCAAGCCTGCAAACCAAGCTTAAATAAACTCTCCATAAAGCTGCCTTCCACAGATTTCGACGCATTTATAAGGCTTTAATGTGGCATTAAAATGTGTTTAGTTACATATAATGCAGCAACAATAAAAGCCATGCACTGACATAGAATAGTGCTTACAAGTCAATAATGTAGCCTATACACCTCCAATGTTTTATTCCTGTAGTATCCCAATGGGGACTGTTGTGGTTTTAAATGGTGAGTTTAATGACCTTATGGAATGGCATGGACTGCTCTGTGCTACTACAATATTCATGTAGACGTGTACTGTCAATGTGACATTTAGTTTCCCACAAATCTAGGTTTGCATGTCAATGCCAACCAATGTCCTGGTCAATGTCAATAAGGGGAAAAAACTAGATAAAATATCTTGCTAGTGTCTTTAAATACAAAATAAATAATTATAACAGCTAAAACTTGCTGCTGTAACGTTAACACTCAAAGGCCTCCCTATCAGCAGTGAGAGTGGAAGCAGTTTTTGAACCGACCCACTGTAATAATAAAAAAGTAGACACACCCTCAGTAAACGGAATAAATGTGATTAATAGTTCGAAAACATACAATATATCTAAATATCCCGCAGTTGTAAAGGCATCAGACTGGTATTACAGCTCCAAGCTTTGGGCGGAGGAGATCATTCCGGCTTCTTTATCCACATTTCCTGTCCCAACAACCAATTCAATCCGGAGCTTTTCACGACAAAAGGAGGTTGAAGATAACGTGCTAACTCACTTACCTGGACATAATTGTTCTCGCAGTAGTCTGCTACTCTGGTAAGGTTTTGGTAACTCTCCACAAGCGCTCTTTTACCGGCTGGAATCTCTTCCTCTAACAACATTTGTAGCTCTGCCATCTTACATCTCCCCACAGAGCCTTCCTTCCCTCTGCTTCCCTTTGATTCAAACAGCCACTAGCCAAGCTCCGCTTCGGAAGAAAAAAATCCTCTCCGCCTGCTATTGTGGGATTCCTGCCCTCGCTTTGGCGTAACCTCAACCCGAAGATCGTATGTGCACGGAAAGAGTACTCGCTCGAATGTTTATACATAAGATCAGTGTTTTCTCTGTGGAAGTACATTTACTCACAACTGACAACTTTTACTAGTTTTAAGGTATGTATTGTCATGTGCACAACAACTCTAGAGAAGAAGCCCTTCGCAGGCTTAAACATCAAAGTGGTACATACATACCCATTAATGCAATATTTGTAATATAATATAAAATGTTGTAAAACTGGTCATTCTGAACAATGAGAACTTACTTTAGTACTTTTCGTATATGTTGATGGCTGCAATAATACGTTTGTACTTGAGTAAACATTTGAATGGTAATTTTGTATAACTGATTTTCACATATTAGCCTATTGCTAATTCTACTTAAGTACAAGATCTGAGGTATTTCTACATCTTCACAATTAATTAATCTGGAAATGTTTTCGTCAACTAATTAACTATCGGTTAAATTAAAGAAATTGTCAAAAATACCTATTAAAATATACTTTAAAAAAAAGCCACAGTAATGTTTTCAAATGTCATGTTTTTTTTCTGGAAAAATATTTAAGCACATTCTCACATTTGAGAACCGGAACTAGTTCATTTTGACATTTTTCTTGCATAATATGTTTCAAGTTTACTTTAACAGTAACTCATTTATCAAAATTATTGTTTTACATTTTTGACAAATTGCAGATCTAGATATTTTACGAAGATGTGTGGTGATCGGAATTAAAGACAAAGGGAGAGCTCTTGTTGCTCACTCCCATCCACCGATCACCCTTCCAACTGTAGAAAAAACATGGATCACGCTTAGGGAGTTGTGGTAAATGTAGTTCTACCGTAAACTGTTACTATGTGTATAGTTTATATTCTATAAAGATCACATTTAAATATTATACACTAACATGTCTTATTCTATAGCTGGAAATACTTTTCTTGTTTATTCAGTACATGGTTTATTTTTATCCAAAAGCCACTTTCATTTCTTAAAACCTGCTCCAAACGACATTTTCACGCAAAGGATTGTGGACCTAGTAGGAAATGTTGATATCTAGTAGAAGACTACAAGTACCAGACTGCATCTCTATCTGGAATTATACACTGTTGATGGCGTCTGGTCGAAGGCTAAAGACAGGTCGCCTTCTGACAAACAGATAGGCCGTTGACATTAACGGTACGTATCATCGGCTTAGAGCTTTTTCGTCGACAGTTTATAAGTAAATGTTGTATTTGTCACAAATATATAGGCAGTTTGACGTGTGTCGCATAGCTAATTGTGCGTCCTAGATACACAACCTCCTTCTATTTGTGGTCACACCAGACTGTAAATACAACAACTTGCCAGCTTAGCTAGTGACATTAGCATAACAAAAGTCTGGCTGTATGCAACAACTGTGATAAAGAGCTAGCATACATGTTATTGTGGAAGTCCGCTTGTAGCATATTAGTTCTCATATTTTAACGTATGTTTATTTACTGTCTTTCTGTAGGTTTTGTGTTGACAATCTCAGTTTCACACAATGGAGGTGGAGAGTGTGGAAGTGGAGGATGAGAGGCGTTTGACCCTCGTGAGGTTCGAGGCTGCATTAAAAGTGATTAAGAGTTTACCCCCGAATGGTAAGTGAACAAAACAGTCGATATTTACATCATTTAGTCTAGTTCATGGATTTAAAATAGGGTACAAACAGAATGGTGTCAGGCATAGTCTGGTGCAGTGCAACAGCTTGGTCTACTTTTGAGCTTGTGCGATTTAAAAGGCCTAATCCACTTTACTAACAATGTGCAGAGATTTGCTTTAGTGCCAGCAATCTAAAACCTATTGCAGGATACATGTTTAAGACACATTTTGTTTAATGAAATGTCCTTTATTTTCCCCAGGTCCCTTTCAGCCGTCCAATGATATGATGCTCAAGTTCTACAGTTATTATAAACAAGCCACTGTTGGTGCATGCAATATACCCCGACCTGGCTTCTGGGATGCAGTTGGCAAAGCAAAATGGTAAATATACTGTCAGTCAATTAGTTTTTAATGTTATTATCTTAATACGCATAGGTCATTACATTCTTTGAACAGTTTATGGGGAAAACATTAGTGTCTTACAATGTTCTCTGAATCTGCTGACATTTAATTCAGCATAAACCAGTGAGTGTTTGTGCACATTGCACAACATGTTGTTTTTGGCCCACTTTGACCTCACTGTGCAATACGATACAGTACAATTCTCTCCACTGGGGTTCAAAGGCTCTACTGATTCTCTCTCTTTAATCTCAAGTTGTGTTAGGGGATCTTTGGACTCTTGGAATGTAACCTCTTACCCACTAGCCTGCACAGTTTCTCTCATGGTCCCATCAGGGTGGGGATTTGCAAGTTTATCAAAAACTGTAAAAACGCTTGTTTTAAGGTGGAGTCTGAGAAATGTATTCTCAAAACCCATACAAATATCCCCTCCACATTCTTGCAATAATGTTGTGTGAAACTTTATTTGTATCCAATTTACCTAGCCAGGTCAAATGTGATTGGATTCTAATTGCAGACAATACCAATTTAAGGAATAACTTTTGTTACCAATGAATAGTTACATTTCAGTCGGCCTTTGAACCTCTGTCTAGACACATTAACCTTACATAAACTGAGCTTGTTTACCAAAAAAAAGCTGACACAGAAGTCTTCAAAGCAAATCTTCTGGCTGGCATAGATGCTTTACAGGTTATACTTGTTTAAGCTGTATAATAATGCTGTTTTTGATTTAATGTGATAGGGATGCGTGGAGCTCTCTTGAAGATATGTCAAAAGAAAAAGCAATGGCAGGCTACGTTGATGAAATGAAGCTGGTATGTTACTTTTCCTGACCATGTAACAATTGCATAATATAGTATATTAAAGTCAAACCTTTTATTGTTATTGTTTTGAGCTAAACATCACTGCCATTGACACTGCATTTGTTGCTGTATTTGATGCGTAGATCCTGGAAGGTATGCCCATGACAGATGAGGTGGAGGAGTTACTACGTGTCCTCGGCCCCTTCTATGAGCTGATTGACGATAGGAAAAAGATCACACAGATATCAGACCTGAGCATGGGTAGGTTTTTAATCACCACCTTTTACTTGGCGTGTCATACAGGGTCAATAACAGCATGTTAACCTTTTTATGATTTGCCTCTTTTTATATGCTCAGCCCGTTTGACACAGTTTGCTAGGCAAATGGATGGCAAGTATATTGCTGTGTAAATATTTGAGTCTGGTGATATAGTTTTAGTGAAATAGTATTTGTCTGGAGTTGTAGATTAGATGCTTTTGGTGGATTAGTGTTATAGAACATGGGTCTTATTACATTTACATAAACTACATGAGGGTTTTGCAAACATCCTTGGTCTAAGTGGTTACCTAATTTTGATTGAATTCTTCACGTTAATAACGTATTAGTAACCTTAACCTCAAAGGAAGCATTCCTTTGTGTTTATGGTATTGAAATGAAATCATTTCTTCTGCACAGGGTTTAGTTCAATGGTGAATGCAAAGCCATCGAAGAGCATCGCAAAGAGCATCGTCAGAACAATGAAGATGAATGGCAACCTGGAGACTCGTCCTGCCATGCTCAAGGCAAAGGAAGTGAAGGAAAAGTCAGAGGAAGAAACACAGGATGAAGAAGAGGAGGAGGAGGAAGAAGAGGAGGAAGAAGAAGAAGAGGAGGAGGAGGAGGAAGAGGAAGAAGAAGTGATAAAGGAGGTCAAAAAAGGTAACAACGTTATCAACACTGTCCAACAGTACTGTAAAAAAACATTTAGTTGACTTTTTGGGGGATTCATTTCAGACAAGAAATCAGCAGTTTCTCAACCAAAGAAGAAGAGTTCAACCAAGAGACACAAAGTGCCTCTTTCCAACGGTAAAGTGTCCAACGGGGTCACCCATCTGACCAATGGGAGTCATCCCAAGGCCGGTCTGAACGGTGTCCCCTCTCAGGAGGGCTCAGTCGCTGAGCTTCTGCTCAACGGTCACCACACAGGTGAGGAAAAAAAGCTATGACAGCATTCTGTTGTCTTTGAAATCTTGCTTTGTGTTTCTGAGGACTGTGCACCATGTGATCAATTCAACTGCTAAACAGAGCTGTGGCAACTCAGGGACTCTTAGCACTTTACACATCAGCTGCTCCTTTTAATGGACTCAATTATTGGATTAAATGGCAAAACTAAAATATAGTGAATGCTGCTTTCCTCCATGCCACTTAGTTACATTCCAGTATGAGTCTGAGCTTCTTTTCCCCCTCTTCTTGCCCTTTGTACTGATGTCAGATCCTTGTTTGGATGTGTCTGGTCCCAGTCAGCTGGCCAGTGACTCAGACAGCGAAGTCTACTGTGATTCTGTGGACCAGTTCGGACAGGAAGAGGCAAGGAGCACCTTAAAACTGTTTAGCACAGTGTTTGTAGCTACTTGGCTGTCATACATGAATATTTAATGTACATCTTCTCCAGAGCTCAGAGCATAATCAGTCTTTGGACGACCTGGATGAAGACGAGAACCACGTCTTGTCCCCGTTAGAGGAGCCCCAGGACGATGTTGACGGTGCACCAGAGGGCATCATGTGTGGAGGAGAAGATGGAGAGAACGGTGGAACAGTGTCGCAGAGACAGAGACTGAATGCAGACATGTCTAACAGCCCTTTGGTCAGAAGAGAAGGAGGTAAGGTTTTCTTAAAGAGGGCATTTATGTTCCACACAGCATTCAGAAGAAGGCAACTGTACATTTTTCTTTTTTTGGCTGTTTGCAAACATCAAGTCTAAGTCATTTCTGTGTTTTTAGGCTCCAGGTCTCCAGACCATGGCTCTGGATCTCTGATGCCCATGTATGGTGGTGGAGATGGGGACAGGGAGCGCTGGGGGGGAGCTGTCACACCCGGAGGAAGCCTGAATGAGCAGATAGTTGTCGTGTTGGCTAGACTGCAGGAGGACATGCAGAGCGTCTTGGACAGGCTGCACACCCTGGAGGCTCTGACTGCTAGCCAGGTCAGACCCCTCTGTCCTCTCATCATCTTAAGAAAAACATCTCTGTTAATTGTCTGGTCCTCTTTGAAAGGAATCTGAATACTTTTTAGGATTTGCCTGACAAAATAAGCTATATAAATATGTGAACTAGGAACCTGAACAATTATATTGGTATTGTTTTACTATCTTCTACCATTTTATAAACCTTTAACAACAACCATGTACTACTTCCTGTGCTTTTAAACGGCAGATAAAGTCTATAAATATCTCCCGGATGCGGCTATTTGAAACCATTAAGGGGCAGCTTCAGTCGATGCGTGTACATCAACCGCACTTTCAATTTAGAATCAACCATATAGAAAATCTTTCATTCTTCGTTCAAAACGTTTGAACTTTTTCATTGAACATTAAGGGGCAAAGTACCCCGTCTAAAAATAGCATAGATTAGGCTTAGATAAATAAAACCCTTTTACTTTGTTACTGTAGACATTCAGTTCTTTTATTTTTGATTCCTTACCCTGCAGGCAAGATCAATGTCTCTGTCTCCAACTTGTGGATCAACCCCGGTGAATAAGAAGAGTCGGGTAAGCAGTTTTAAAATACATTTTACTATATATATATATATATATATATATATATATATATATATATATATATATATATAATATTATATATATATATATATATATATATATATATATATATTTATATTATATATATTATATATATATATATATATATATATATATATATATTGTTTAAAAAAAGAAAATCACTTTTTACCAAAACTGTGTTTTAGCTTATTTGAAAGATGCATGATCATTAGTGGTAACCTAAATGATTTAAACATTTGAACTAATCCCAATTGGTATTAATGATTCATATTCCCCCCCAGAAACCATCCTGGTGGCCTTTCGACATTTCTCCGACCAGTTTGGCCTTTGCTGTTATTTGGCCCTTTGTTGTACAGTGGCTAATCCGCCTATACCTGCAAAGGAGGAGAAGGTATTATTTATTTTTTTAAAGAAAGTTATAATCTTCAATATTAAAATGTGTATTTGCTAAACCATATTTCACTTCTTAACTTTCTTATTCCCTTGTAGAAGAATCAACTAAAACCTGCTCTCACCCACGCACATAGAGGATACAGAGGAGTCCTCTAAATGTCTTTGGTTGGGTTGCTAATGGCTGTAACTCCCCCCTGCTTAGACCCACAGCCCAGTAATTTGCTCTTGCACTATGAAGAAGGAGCCTAGAGGGAGAGGAAGCCATCTCTCAAGTAGTGTGGATGTGGAATCAAATAGCAACATGAATGTAAGGAGTTGCAGCCTGTGATTGTACACGCTTTTTAAGATGATGCCACTGTACCAGATTATTTTTCTCTAAGAAATGGTTTGTGTTGAGAGGTGGAACTCATAGTCAACGTTTCCTGCTTGTTTATAAACCAACGACAGCAGCATCTCAATTATAGCTCTGGGGAAAATGATTAAGAGACCACTGCACATTTTTCTTCAATCACAATCTCTACATGTATGGCAGACATTCCATTCCAGTGTCTGTTGAATTCCAACACAGATAAATGTTGTCAGTAGTTTATAAAATAAACTCTATAAATAGTGAAACCAGAGAAACTGATGATTTTGCAGTGGTCAATACACATTTTTCCAGTGCTGTATTTCTATAACTAAGGCTGTGTTGCACATAAAATGGGCTTGATACTTCTTCTTCTTTTTTAAAACGTAGTGCTTGATGTGGTTAAACATTTTCACAATTCTGTCATTAGTTGCCCAGGCAATGCTGCTATAATAAAAATGTAATAATTGTAGTTCAGAAGGGAGGACTGAAAAAAGAAGTGTAAAAAGATATTGATATGTGAGATTTTTTTTAAATTCTGAGATTAAATTAATATTTATTGCTTTTAGAAAGTTACAATGAAGGTATTGCTCACCAGATTTCAGCTGTATAAATTAGTTTTACGTGGCCACTAAGTTGTATGTGTATGTTAGACAAGGTTATTAATATGTTTTCATCACCTGTCCTGCTGCATATCAATCTGTGCTTTGTCATATTACTTCAAATTGTTTTCCAAATCGATGAAGTGCCTCATCATCATTAAGGTACATTTATACTGTAGGTGGCATTATTGTTTCTTACATTGACAAATTGTAGCATAATTGTTGCTGTGCTGGACAAAATTATCACTAATCATAATACCTTAGCCTTTAGGTGATGAAAATGAGAATCTACATAGCTGTCCAATTATTAATGCATAATACTTATCACTGTTGTTTGACCTGTCAAGGTTTTCTATATTGTATCATTTTAATGCGTGTTGTAATATGTTTGTGCAAAGATTTTGTGAGTGATATGGTTAACATGTGTGCAAAGAAGTGAGATCTATGTAAATTCTATACAATAGCTGTACAGTTCAGATTAAAATGCAGTATTTTAATTGCATTCTCATGTATTATGGATATAGAATATTATATATAATTTACAAGTTTTGCATCTGCAATAGCACTTATCTTCCAGAGCCATTATGTTTTAATAAAGAAGTAATAGTTTATCTTTCTACTAAAATTGTGCTACGGTTTAATAGCCCCTCTGCCTGTGGACAGAGTGGTGTTTGCATGTGATAATCCAAGCCTCAAATAAAGTTTTCATAAACTATGTTGTTGTTTCCAGTATCTTTTGAAAGGAATTGGATGATATTTAGAGCTGTCTTTTCTAAAATTGGTGGGAAGACTGAAAACGATTCATATTGTACCGTAAAAATGTGCTACAGCTAGCAGAGCTTTAGCTTAGCTCAGCATAAACATGAAAAAGGTTAGCTTGACTGTCTTCAAACAGTAAAAAATTAGCACGACAGCATCTGGTTAAAAAAAGATTACCCACACTTAACCTCTGTAAAGCTTTAATTTGTCAATGTTAAACTTTGTATTGATTTAAAAAAAATGATATAGGCCTATATAGGCTATATAGCTTTGGGCGGAACCAACTAAGCATTGCTAGCTAACTGGCTGCTACTCTTGCATAACCAGACATATCTCAAAATTGCTTGAGAAAGGAGCTGCCAACTATATATTCATATTTTCCAAACAAAATTGAGATTCATATTTATTTTATTTAACTTTTGTTAAAACAAGCTATTTTTAGACAATATTTACACTTTTCCTTCAGGCACTAAACATAAGAGACAGCACAAATTACGTTATGTTACAAACAAGTTTTATTTGTACAAGATACAATTTGACAAGCAACTCGGAGCCTTGAACTTATCCTTAAAACTAGTAGTGTGGAATATGACCTGGTGAACACATCAAAACAACGAACAAAGATGACATAAAAGCAGAAAAAACTGTTCTGCTACAACATAAAGTAACCTGCTATGGTCTTAAAACAATGACACTGAACGTTATTAACACGATTTACATTTAAAATAGATTATTGATGAATATATTAGTATTTTTGAAGTGGTTTTGTATCCCTTAATGATAAATTCAGGCGACCCGACCACCCAGTCTGCCCAGAGCAAGAGAAAACATTACAATGATGAACAGTGCAGCAAAATAAATTGGGTGTTGGCACGGCAGTAGGTGACACATCTACATGAACTTGCTCATCTTGTATTTAATTTATATCACAACACAGCGATCAAAGCCTTTAATAGGGTAAAGCCAAAGCAAATACCACTCTGCTAGTATAATAACCTAATTTAAGAGAAATAATGGTAATACCAAGGTTTAAAACATGTTTACTTTCTACTCGTAAACTAACTACCGTAATCATTTACAGATATGGCTTTTTTCCTGGCTTTAACGACCAGTGATTGCAAATACCTCAAATGCTTTTTAAAATGTTACCACCTTGAACAGAGAAACTATCAGATTCTGATTCTGATTTTTGTATTTATAGTGGATCAGATTTTTGGGAAATTTCCACCATGAGATCAAGTGAATTCACAAACCCGCACAACATTCTGACTTCACTACTAGCCGCAATTTGTTGACAGCTACTTCAATAAAAACATAACTGTTACTAACTCTAGAGGCTGAAGCCGGACACGGCAATGTGCTGAGCGTTATTTCTTGCCTCAAAGTACGAGGTGTCGGTTTCGTCCTCTGGCTGCGGTATGAAAGGCATCGGCTGGTTTTGCTGGTTGTCCCAGTCCAAGCCCTCAAACAGCGGGTGAGGCTTGAGTTCTGGTGGATGTTCAGAAAAAAAGATGAGAACACTTCCGATTAAATTGTGTCATATCATTAGATTATTATTATTAAGGACATTGAAACTAAAAACAATATTAGCCTACAATTATGTAATAATTCCCTGGTTACAGCTGCTTGAAACAGTCTCATCCTTTCTTCTTTTTAAAGACATACATGTTTAACACAAATCAAAAAACCTTAGGACATAGATTAATAGTGTACTTATATTATATCAACATTTTTACTGCAAGGCTCAAAAAACAAAATCCTACAATCTGTGATTCACATGCGCTCTCGTAGTTAATGGAATTTCTCATATTTTTTTCAGATAGGTTCCCTGAAATCTAAGATCTGAGGACCAACATTGTTTTAAATTATGATTTCAAATATTGTAAAGCTGTTCTCACCCTTTAGACCAGCTCTTTTTGTCATGTCCATGGCTAGGAGAATTTCAATTGCATTTCTTGAGTTTACAGATAGTTCCTCCTCTTCCTCAGGCCAGAAAATATCTAAAATGATTGAGAGTGTTAAAAGAAGCAACAATTTTGAACAGGAAGGTGGTGGTGACAAAAGCAACTAAAGCATGTCCTTAACATCATATTGTAAACTAAAATTGTTATTTGTTAGGCATGTGGATCATCAAATACAGGCTGTGTGCGAGTTACATATTTGAAAGCATTTTGTGGTTTACGTTAGGATGTTTCTGTAAAAGAAAACCAAACCCACCTCTGTTGAGGATATTCTGGAAGACCAGATGAGGGGTATCATCATTGAAAGGTGGCACACCTGTGAGGAACTCAAAAAGACACACACCAAGCGCCCACCAATCCACCATGCAGTCTGGATAGAAGCAAAGAGAAGTCACATTTCATACAGCTGCTGGCATCAACATGTTTTCCCTTTGATTCAGTTAGAGTGCACCAATTGTACTGCAGTGGCATGAGCAGGGAATAAGTTAGGTTGAGGACAAAAGGACGTTCTGGTATGAACTAATTTTCTTTCAATCACCAACACGTAGCTTAAAATATCTGTAATTATCACCCACATCTAACACACATGAATATTGATGTGTGTCTGGGATTGTAGTTGTAACACAGTCTTTTGCAATGAATGAAAAGATTTGAGAATCCATCCCAATTATCTATTGAGTTGAGCTGTGAACACATCTTAACAGCTGATGAATAAATACTGCCACACAGAATCAATCATGTCATAGACTGACAGTTCATGAATCCAAATGTCAGCAATTATGTTACAATGGCATGGCGCGACTGACAGGAAATACTGCCCTCAGCTTGTTTACATTTGAATAAATAACAGCATATCCAATCAATACGTTATTATTAGATGACAATTTGCAGTGTGATGATTGACAAAAATAAAGCCAGTGATATAGCACATTGAATATATGCCACAATTTGCCCAAATATTAAACCTTGTTCCGTGTAACAATGGCGTTAGCTGAATGTTAAAAGACAATCCCATTTCTTTAGCCTTTTTAATCACACGTTTTAAATGCTTCCCCCTTGCCTCTGACCAGGCCCACAGTTTTTCCAACAATCCCACGGAAAGAAAGAGAACCAGTAGGGGAAGGACAAGGGGGAAGAATCAGCTCATTGCCTTTAGCTTATTAGCAGGCTGGGTGATCATGCAAGCTTACTTGCACAAACAGAAATATCACAATAAACTTACCACAGTGAAAAGTTCCTGAAACTCAAACAAGAGTGCTTGTCAAAAAGACTACCAAGTCAACCATCCAATGTCAATACAGTAAGACTGTTTTGGGCTATTTGTGTGTTGCTGTGTTACTTGGGGTTTTTTAATTTCCCAATCTTACCATGTGGTTTTCCCAAGAGAAGCTCCGGAGCCAAATAGTCAGGAGTTCCTAAAATGGGTAGACCCTCAACAGGCAGTGTCCCCCTCCTGACGCTCTTTGGGGTCCTGAAGGGGGTGTGAGAGGCTGACATGGGCTGAGGAGTCTGATGTGAGAAAATTATTTAAAAAAATTAATTAGAAAGCCTTAAATAAGTAACCTTTGTGTGGTTTATGTCATTTACAATGTATTTTAATACCACTCGACAGGTAAATCACCACAACTCTTAAACTCATTTAGGTCATTCCAAAAATATATCTTTTTTATTTTTACCCAAGATGTGCACAAAAGACTGCAGGTCTTAAACTTAGGACAGTGGCGAGTTCTACAACATACCTGACATAGAGAGCTGTTGGAACTGGGTCTTTTCTGCACTGGTGTTGCGTTGCAAGATGCAGAGGGATGGGAAGCAGTTGTGGATACCTCCATAGCATCAACAGAACCGATGCTTAACCGGGACACCTCCGACATGTTGGAGCGGTCGATGGAGCTACAGTAGCTACGGAACGCGACAATATTTCTCGGCTTGAGGAATGAGGAGGACTTTGTGTCACCATCAGGGAGCCGGTTAAGGAAGGAGCCTGTCCGGACAAAGTTTCCAAGTGTGGGTGTTCCCATAGCAACAGCAGATGGAGTTTGTGGGAGTGATTCAGCCATGGGTGAATCTTTATGTTCCTCTTGCTCATCAGATGATGCTGAATTGTTGTATTTGGCAAACTTTCTTGTCTTGAGAGACGCACAGCTTTGCATAGTGAGAGACGTTTCATGCATAGAGGCATCAGAATCAAGGCTCAAGCTCCTGCAAATGTCACTGTTCCCGGTAAGGGGTGATGCGAAAGGCGACAGGTCTTTGGGTCCGTCTTCAAACACGTCCTCTGTTGGCTCCTCTAGTTCACTTATCAGACTTTTAGCGAGGGGACTGGAGCGTGTTGGGATCCGCTCTTCATCTAACCCAATCTCCTCAGTGGAGGCCAAGAAGTTACTGATTTGGATGTTGGGAAATGTTCGAGTCAGGCCAGTGTGAGGCCTTGCCGGTTCTTCTGGAATCTTGTAGCATCTCTTATAGGCCGTGTTACTTTTCTTGGCTTGAATCTCCAACGTCTCAGGGCTTCTCTCAATTTCCGAGAATGTTCTCTTTACGGACGAGGCTGATGGACACAAATCATCCAGAACGGGTTTTTTTGTCGGCACACAGTCCTGTTTGGGCCCTTCGGATTCAGAAGGCAACTTCCCCTTCTGCTCGTTGGTGTATTCATTTTCCTTCTAAATAAAATATAAAAAGAAACGGTCACAATAATAAGGCATATTTTAATGAATCCCCACATTTCAGCACCAGCTGTTGTATAATACTACAAACATTAAACTCAATAAGCCAAAATATCTGTAACCATTTCAAACTAAATCATAATTTGAAATTAAACAAACTGGTGGTGACAAAAATGTTCGGGACACCCATGTTTAATAGACTGTAAATGACATACAGTCAGGTTAACAATCACTGACCTCATCACACTCCCACATTGGAGAGATGGCCCCTTCAGTGTCGGTGGTGCTGCCTGCACTCATCGTCTCAAACCTCTTCCTGGTCTTCAGCAGGGTGGGGGTCAGATATTTAGCCAGGTTGTGAGGATTAAACACAACATTGTTGGATCCTATGGAGAAATAACAGATAAAGCAACTGTTAAATTGGATTTTCTTTGCCAAGAGCTCACGAGGAAGGTACCCTTTAACATTCCTTGCATTCCACAATGTTAATGAAAAGGGTGGGAAATAGCCAAGATGTGTATCTCTTTGATATGTACCATGACATACCTGTTTTCCAAGGGTATCCAGCCGGTGACTGCTTCTCTTTTTTCTTCAGCAAGGGAGAACCAAGAGAGTTTTTTTTCCTTCTAACTTTGCCGCAGGACATTGGACTTGACGCAGCAGAGGCGCTGCAGTGACGCTTTCCTTCTGCTGCAGGTGAATTCTGTGTTTGATACAAAATGATAGAGGAATCATTATTGAACTTCAAAGTATTAAGAGCTATTAGAGAATTTCTCCACGCAAAGTCATATTAATCCACTTACAAATCCAAGTGAGCTGATTAAGGAGAGCACCTGACCCGGGGTGCGGAAGTAATCTTGTTTTGGTTTAGCCAAGGATGGAGTAGTAAGGATATCCAAAATACTCAGCTCTGAAAAGATTAAATAAAAAGGAAATATCATACCATTACACTTTGTGATCAATTTGTTCAAATGTTAAGGGAATGGGACTACATACCTCTGTCAAGCTTGACTTTAGAAAGGCCGAAGTCTGTCAGCTTAACATGTCCTTTGTTAGATATAAGCATGTTGTCTGGCTTCAAGTCCCTAAAAAGTTGTAAATCAGGTAAGTGTCCAAGTCATACAACAAGTCTTATCAAAAGACTACTCACTCAGTGTTATTAACATTAAACAATAAATAAAGAAATCGCATCACAGTACCTGTGGATTATACCATGACGGTGGAGGTAGTCCAAAGCCAATGCAACCTCTGAAATGTATTTTACAGACGTATCCTGGTCGAAATACCCATAATGGAGTAGCAGAGATTTGACATCTCCACCAATGAGATATTCCATGACCTGAAAGCAACATAAAAAGAAAGCATTATCTTAGGCACTCACTATTAATGTGTTTTTGCAAGTGTCATTATTTTTGCCTTTGGGTGTTACCAGAAAGATATTGGTGGCAGTCTGAAAGGAGTAGTACAGTTGAACCACGAAGGGGCTTTTGCTCAAAGCAAGTGCAGCTCTCTCTGCCTTCATCTGGCCCGTCATATTTTTAACAACCATATCTGCTTTCTTCATCACCTAAAGAGAACAATTACATTTAAAACATTTAAATAAATAAGTATCTTTTTGATTATTCAAATCGTTGACAACCAAACCAACTAACTTTTATGGCATATAATCGCGGATTTGACTTCTTCCGAGCGAGGTAAACCTTGCCAAAAGCACCGCGGCTGATTGGTTTCAACACGATGAAATCCTCGATTGAAGTCGGTTTAGCTTTATCCACCATTTTCTCATTGGTACTGGAATCGTGCTTTCCTTCTACGTCCATTTTCCAAATGAAGACTCAAGCTGTGTGTCTCCAACAGTCAGCTAGCTCGGAGTAAACACTTACATATCAAGAAAAACAACATCAGGTTTGTTTTGAAATTTTGAATTCACTGCTCTTTCGCGGGGTCCTCGGACGTCCGTTCAATTTAGTTGTACAGGTTACTGCCTATATGTAAAGCATGACATGTTATTGACATGTTATTGACATGTTATTGATATGACTAGAAAGACGTATTATGTATTAACGCTCTCTGTCAAATTGCTAAACGTTTAACATTTTCTGAAAATAAGATACCTAATAATTTAATTTTGATCAGGCAGTAACGAATGTGTGTGAACAACACAGAGAGAATACAAAATACAAATATTTAATGACAGCCTAGTCTAATTTCTGTACCTATAATATGCAAATAAAGTTATATGTTTCTCATTTACTGTTTATTTCTGATAACATTGCGGTTTGAGGTCCACATTGGGGTCCACACCAATGACGCAAGCTGCACCCGGTAGTAATTCAACTTGACGTAATATTGTAGTCCAGTCAACTGACCTCAGATGCCGAAGAATCCATTTGCTGTTGTTAGCTAAGCTGCTGAAAGTTGTGTAACAAGAAAAAACAAAAGGACACTGCTGCTGGGAGGACTCGCTTATTTAAGTTGTTTAGAGGGCCTCCCCCTCCACGTCAAATCCCGAAATCCTATTTGTGAATTGTCACTCTGCAAATATGTTTTCACTCTCAGCGTCGTTTCAGCCCCAGCAGGTAAGCCGTGGATAGCATTTTATTTTAGCTAGCTAATGTGTGCTATTCTGTCAACGTATTGCTAACTTAATGTCATTAAGCTATCAAGTCAGAGTTGCCTGTACAGGATTTTCCTGGGATGTATAGGAATAAGAAGCGGGGTCTGTCGGTGTTTATGTCCTGTGTTTTGTAACGTTCAATGACAACCTAGCTCAGCTAACGTTAGCATTAACAAAGCGACGGTAATAATCAGCCTCTGCTTTTGTCACGCTGTATGCGTACGTGCAGTTTTGCTTATGACTGTACCATCTTATATGTATGGGAACTGCTCGGTTGTAATAAAGTCGAAGGGAGCTAACTTCATTTTCAAACAGTTGAGGTTATATAACTGTCACACATCTGACGTAGGCGAGCCATACTGCTCTGTGATTGGCAACGAGCAGTGTGGAGTCAGCCTTAATAACACTGATGTAATTGTCCTGACCCAATGCCCTGTATGGAAGTTTCACAACAAAATCTAGTAAACCTTTAAACATCAACTTATTTTTGTGTTTAGCCTATATAGTAAGGTCATTACATCGTGTTTTTTTCTCTGTTTATGTATTTGCTAGATGATAGTGCCCCTCAGCCAGCTCATCAATGCCCTCCACTCGCTGAAGACCTCAGCCACAGCTTCAATCCAGACCCTGCAACAAGGCTTCATTCCAGAGCACAGTTCCTATCTGAAAGAGGTGAGATGGGCATCCCAGATTAAAGATATGATTCCCTGAAGGGACTGTACATAATCATCAATGACTTTTGTCTGAACTTGTATGTTACACATGTATTTCATTTTACTTAGTTGGTAACCCTGAACCAGACATACAAATAATACTGAACATTGTCTATGTTGGATACACTGTAGTAAACACTAGATCTTTAGCTATTAACACCCTGCAATCACCTTTGTGAGTGAGAAAGAACCCTCTTTTCTTGAGGTTTACATTTTGATTAAACACATCAACCACAGTGAATCTCTCATGGTTCAACTTTAAATATTGTTTGAATCATTTATCCCAAAGGTTTCCCTACAGAAAAAAACATAGAAAAACAAGGTGAAGCAGTGATGTGGAAAGATAGTCGTCCTGCGTCCCTGACAAACTGGAAGGACGCTGTTAACACACCATCAAAATGTACTGCAGGCATACCCTATTTATTACCTTGTAGTCAGAGGGTTGTTTACCTATATGTGTAGTACCTGCAACCTTGATCGTCTATTTAATGTTCAAAACATTTTTTCAAATTCCTAAGTCATGACTTGCGTTCATTTCTGTCTCTAAATAATGATTGTGATAGTAAGTAATGTTTAAAGATGTTGCCAAACCTACGTAATGATAGTATTAAGAAGATAACCTACTTTTGCTTCCCCGTATTTACAGCCCAGTGTGAGTCTGAGGGACCTCGGCCTGTCAGAGATCAGGGGAAGTCAGCTGGATGAGCTGCTCAGCAGGTTGCTGCCTATTCCCGCACCAGAAGAACCTCCCGTTGTCCCCTCAGCATGGAGGTCGAGCCACGTTTCTGCAGACAGCTTCTTTCAAAACAAACATGGTAAGCAGTTCAGAGCGATGAGCCTTCACACCCTTATTGTTTTCTAAGAATATCTTACTTGATGGAAAGGTTTCGTATCTCAAAAATGTGTAACTCAAGAAACAAATTACGCACATTTCTCAATATATCTTTAAATATGAACAACCCTTTGTTTACTTTTTGTCTGACAGGGTTCTCACACAGGACGCTGGGGGTCTTTGGCTCCCCAATATTCCACAGACAGCACCACAGTCCTTTAAAAGCAGCTTGCTCAGAGCTACAATTCTTGCCTGGTAAGAAACTGACTTTAAATACGTAACCTGCGGTGTGAAAGTTATCAATGTGCATGAATGAGTTGACATTTGAAGGGGAGTGTTTAACTTGGCTTTCAATATGTCTCTATTTTTAGTATTGGTCCAGAGTCGGGGCTTCAAGACTTTTAGACCAAAGACCAGGCGAACAGAGTCTAGTTATGACGGTCCGGTGGAATCTGAGCCCTACACACCAGCTTTCATGAAGGTAAGCCAATACGGGGTTGATTTTGAAGTTTAATAAGCCACATGTTCTTTTCCCAACCAACTCTTTTCCTGTTTGCCTTACAGGGATTGCTTCAGCGGGAAAAAGGACCAGAATCACTGGACGAAGTGCTGAAGCAGAAGAACCTTCCAGAGAACCAGCAGGAAGCTTTCAAGACGGGTTTCAGTGAGGGCTTCATGAGATCTCAGGCCTTCACTCAGAGAACACAAGGCATGTGGCTCACTTACTTAGCTATCAGGCACTACACTAGTAAATAACAAAGATAAGCAACCTTGTATAATATTAAGATAACACCACATTTCCTTTGAGTGGCAGTGCTGAGTTAAGTTGCAGGGAGACCTTACGATTTACATAAACATCTTTATAAGTGTCTTTGCTCTGTTTACAGACTCGCTGAGGAGAACCAGGTTGATCCTTTTGGCCCTGCTTCTCGTTGGGATTTATGGCTTGTCGAGGTCCCCGTTTCTCTCGGGTAAAGGCTCCTTTTCTGATGCTGGTTTGTTTCAGTTCTTATTCTCTCCAATGCTTACACTCAAAACCCTACAAGCACACTGTGAATTAGGGCTGCTCAATTATTCGTCTTCTAATCGCGATTACGATTATGGCTGGCAACAATTACGAAAACAACGTAATAGAAATAAAACGATAATTTTTTTATTATTATGACTTTTTTTTTTTTATTAATACTTTTTTTTTTTTTTATTCTACTTAAAGTTCAGGGTAATCAACTGTTAAAAACATACTGTTCAAAATGTTTTTCTCCAATAAATGGATCTTTTCAAAATCAATGAATAATCGCATTTAATAATCGCAACTACAATTATTGACCCAAATAATCGAGATTATGATTTTTGCCATAATCGAGCAGCCCTACTGTGAATACAACACTTCTTGTTCATCTCCCAAAAGATGGAATGGAATAGTTTCACTTGAGCCTATTTTAATCTTAAATATGTTCAAAATTGTCCCTATTTTAAGTTAATACCTTAGAGTGTGGCTAATAAGAGATACCATTCCTCCTTTAGTTTGCATGTAGGGTTGGACTTATGATTCTGCTGCATTCAACAGTTACACTAAATTACAGCTATGTATATCTTTATACAAGAATGCTAAAACTTTTCTAATAGTAGGGAATAATGCATGTCAAAAGGAGCGTAGATTTGCATCATAAATGTGCGGCAGTTGGCATATTGTCGTTCGTTGTAAAACACTGTAAATAAGTTTTTTCCGGTGTTACTGTTCTAACCAGTTGTTCGTTTTTTTCTCACAGTGAGGTTCCGCACCACATCTGGTCTTGACTCTGCAGTCGACCCCGTCCAGGTGAAGAATGTGACATTTGAGCATGTCAAAGGAGTGGAGGAGGCCAAGAATGAATTACAAGAAGTTGTGGAGTTTCTCAAGAACCCCCAGAAGTTCACCGTTCTGGGTGGAAAGCTGCCGAAAGGTATTTTAAAATGTCTCCGGATCTTTCATTTCCTCATTTTTTTGTTGTCCAGGAAATGAGTGCACAGTGTGGCAATAGGTCTTTTCGTTGACATGCTGTTATTTAAAACGTATCATCCCTCTGTCATCCTCTCAGGGATCCTCCTTATTGGTCCTCCTGGCACCGGGAAAGACTCTGTTAGCGCGCGCTGTCGCTGGAGAGGCTGATGTTCCTTTCTACTACGCCTCCGGGTCCGAGTTTGATGAGATGTTCGTGGGGGTCGGTGCGAGTCGTATCAGGAACCTCTTCAGTAAGTTTGCTGGATTTGGAGTTAATGGACGAGTATCCAGTTGAGGATTTATCGAAACAAACTACAATCTGTCTTTGTGGTTTGCAGAAGAGGCAAAAGCAAATGCTCCCTGTGTCATCTTCATCGATGAGTTGGACAGCGTTGGAGGAAAGAGGATCGAGTCTCCGATGCATCCTTATTCGAGACAAACCATCAACCAGCTGCTGGCTGAAATGGATGGGTCAGTTTTCTGCCTTTGACATTAAACAGACTTAGTGTGAAAACAAATGTTGCATTTTGAACTCTTAATGTTTTTTATTGTACAGGTTCAAACCAAATGAAGGTGTGATCGTTGTTGGTGCTACAAACTTTGCAGAAGCTTTGGATAGGTATGTTTACAATTCATTGTTTCACATAAGCTCTAATTTGCCTTAAGCTTATTTAAAATTGAAATTAGGGATCAATCTACTATGTTTATTAACTAATATTTCTTTACTGCTTCCCAGCGCTCTGATAAGGCCAGGAAGATTTGACATGCAGGTGACGGTCCCTCGCCCCGACGTGAAAGGACGCACGGAAATTCTCAACTGGTACTTCTCCAAGATCAAAGTGGACCCTGGTAGGTCTTAATGTTACATTTAATGGTACTTTCTTTAAATTAATATCTCAGCAATCAAATCTTTCAGGATATCTTTCTTACTGCACTCTTTATTTGTCATCCTTATACATTTTTTGGCAATTCAGAAACTAATTGAAATTGGAAACTTTTCTTTTTACGAACCAACATTCTCTTTTCAACCAATACCAGAAAAGAAAAGTGGCAACTTCTCTTATATTATTGACAAACCCTGCACATTTTGCAAGTATTAGCCTTCCTTATCAACTGAGATCGCAAAGCATTCCGAGCGGTACACCTGTGAGAATACCTCTGTTTTCCATTTCTATGAAGGACCCCGTTGTCTCTTGAACACTGATCACCTTTTTATAAAGAAGGCATTTCCTATTGTGTTGCTCTGTTCCAGCCGTGGAAGCAGGAATCATTGCCAGGGGGACCGTGGGATTCACCGGGGCCGAGCTGGAGAACCTGGTGAACCAGGCCGCCCTGAAGGCAGCCGTGGACGAGAAAGAGATGGTCACAATGAAAGATCTGGAATTCGCTAAGGACAAGATCCTCATGGGTGAGTACACACGGTGTTTAAATCTCCTCTGGAACCCTGACATCACATGAGACAGATTACATCGATCTAAGATAGGAAAAATATAGAAAAGCTGAATGGAATTTTTGTAATCCTTTAAAACCAGGCCCTGAGAGGAGGAGTGTTGACATCGACAAGAAGAATAAGACCATCACAGCCTACCATGAGTCCGGCCATGCTATTGTAGCCTATTACACCAAAGACGCAATGCCCATCAATAAAGCCACCATCATGCCCAGAGGCCCAACTCTTGGCCATGTAAGCTTTTCCAATGTACCTAATAAGTGCTGTTTTTGTCTCATTAAACCTAAAGCTCAACATAGTGTCTTTTGTCTCTGTCCTTTAGGTGTCCATGCTCCCAGAGGATGACCGCTGGAGTGAGACCAGAGCCCAGCTGCTGGCTCAGATGGATGTGAGCATGGGGGGCCGAGTAGCAGAGGAGCTCATCTTCGGAGATGACAACATCACTACTGGTGCGGGAGAGATACGTTTAGTTGTTGCCTGGGTGTTATGTGCAATCAGCATCAGAAATGATGTTTAAGAGAATATGTTTCAACCTCACTGTAACCACAATATGTATAGTTTCTTAATACAGTCTGTGTGAGCTCAAATGTACCTTGACAGATCGGTATTATAATAATAAATACAGAATTTCACTTTTAGCAATTTGTATTTTAGCTGTGATGAAACAGTCTTTTTTTATAATTTGACATCCACACTCAAGTACTCCATTGCCATATTATAGTTAATGTCTGATTGTATTATCTGTGTGCTGTGTTACTACACAATAGTTTGATTATTTGTATCTTTATGTGTATTTTAGGAGCCTCCAGTGACTTTGATGGAGCGACCAAAATAGCCAAAATGATGGTGACCAGGTTCGGCATGAGTGACAAGGTAACAGTTTAATTTGTTTGGTTGATTAGGGCAGGGGTCCCCAACCCCTGGTCCGTGGACCGGTACCGGGCCGCAGAGGTGTTAATAATAATAATCTCTTTTCCGATTATCCGTAAATCATACAAACAAAACCAAAACGTTGATTTATCTGTTTTCCCGTTTTGGTTTAAAAACTGAATAACGTCGTTTTTTTGGTTTTCCGAAAAACCAAAAAACGACACTGGTTCTTTTTTAAACGTTTTTAATATGTTTTTGATGCATATTGTTCTAGTATTTGTTCAGACTGTTACATACAATTAGCCTCTGTTGCTACCTGCTGGTGGTGAGTAAATATTAAAATCATTTAAAATTGACAACCGGTGCGCGATTTTTTTAATGTATCTGCCGGTCCTTGGCACAATAAAGGTTGGGAACCCCTGGATTAGGAGACATTTTAATACTTTCCATTAACATATATGACACAAATAAATACTCAATAGTGCCGTTTTGTGGATTTTATTGCTTTGGTTCTTGAAGTGTTTTTATAGTGTATACAAACAATAAAGCGGTAGCACAAATTTCAATTTTTATTCCGAAGATGTTGATTCCAGCTGTTCTTCAGAGACCGGGAGAATGGTTTATTGTTACGTTACAATGAAAACCTTCAGTCCTCTTGACAACATATAATTACTCCTAAAGCAAAAAAAGTCTTTCATTCTGGAGTCCTGGGAAAAAGCTTCGTAGCGTATAATGATGCATGAGGAAGTCTATTGTTCTCTCGTCTCAAGGAAGTCATTTGTGTTTTTGTTGCAGCTTGGGGTGATGACCTACAAGGACGTGACCAAGCAGAGCCCCGAGACACAAGCAGCCATCGAACAGGAAGTCAGGGCGTTACTGCTTGTGAGTTTTCTACAGCATTGACTTTATTTGTCAGATATGTTTAATAATGTATCCGTTTCTTAATCCATTTCTTTTTCACCTGTCTTCCTATTGGATCCAGGACTCTTACGCACGTGCTAAATCCCTCCTGAAGACGTACAGTGAGGAGCACAAGAAGCTAGCGGACGCCCTGCTAGCACATGAGACTCTGGATGCCAAAGAGATCAAGATGTTGCTTGAGGACAAATCACTAGACCTCCCGATACCTCAGTAGATATTTTAGAATCTTGTATTGTGTATATATGAAGCTGTGCAATTGCGCACTGGCCTTTTGGAGGCCTTGTATTTCATTTGTTTGAATCGTTCTTATTATAGATGTGAAGATCTTTCACCCCTTATACATTTTTATTTTATCTTCATTTCTCTTGCTTTTCCTGTAGAGAAGACTTTTGGTTTCACAGCCATTTTTTAAGAAATCACAGTTTAATTGGATGAAATTAAAAATGTGTTCTCCACGTGTTTGTCCACAGGTTTCGTCAAGGGCTTATCGTCCTCAACTCCCAAGACAAAAGGCATCATTTTATACAAATTTGGTAACATTACGAGGTTATAGAGCAAATTAAATTGACAAAGGTCATGGTGCGATGAATGCTTTCATGTATGTCTATGTCTCAAATACATTTGTACAGACAAGTCAACACCATAGAACCTTAAAAGACCTCAATCTAGAATGTACCAAGGTACAGTTGATTATGCTGTTCATAATAGAGTTCAATCTCTAGATTATGTCTTTCAGTCGCATCTATTTTGTTTATTTATTTAAGTGCCCAAAAGTTGTGTTCTCTTTTTCTGAAATTAGTAATAGTCCCTTGCGTGATTCGATGCTCACGTGTAGCTGATATAGGATGGGAACTGTGTATATATATACTCTCAGCGTGTAAAAGGATTGCTTTGTGCTTCTGTTTGTTCTTTTAGACAAAGGCTTTCTTGAAGCTCAAATAAAGGTTACCCTTACTCATGAATTTGGTGTTCAGTACATGACTCAAGTGATGACATGACTAGGAAATGTGTAACGTGTAAGTAACTGTTTCTATGTTTAATAGTCTTTAGCATTCCTTGGAAGATAAATAACTCCAATACTTATTATTTTTTACTATGGGTACATTCTTTGGTACAATATTATTTAGTCACCTATTTAAAACACAATTGATTCCTAATGTTTACATGTTTTTTTGAACCCTCTGCTTTTGTAACTACAGCATATTTAAAATAGTTTTTTTTTATGAACTGAATTCCATTGTAAAGTAAAAATGGGAATATTTGGATTTGGTTCAATGGATGCAGAGCAACACAGAAACATAGGGCTGGATAGTTCATTCCATTGCATGGCTTCTGTAGAAATATTCCTAAATGGATGAAGAGAAATGCGAGGCTTGACTTTGATTGAAGATTCTGAATACTTTTGTAAATGTGATATCATTTAAATGTATCTGCAAATGATTCCTCTTTCTCATCACGGGGGTGCTAAACACTTTCAGGATAAGGCTCCAACATAACAAAATGTCCAAAAAATGAAGGCAAATATTTTCAGAATCAGAAGCGGTTTTATTAACAAGTAGGTTTGGTATGTGTGGTGCATACAAAGACATGGAAAGAAAAATATGTAGCAAAATAAAAATAAATGGACTCTTATGAAAGCTTTTTACAAGAACTATTTGAAGACTATTATAACAAATTAACAATATTTGCATATGACAAATACTATATAGGCTACTGTATGTAAAGTGGAGAGCTGTGCTGATTTGAAAGAGGTAGTGTGGAGAAGAAATGTGCAAAGGAATAACAATTGAAAAAGTAGCAAGATAATGTTTGCGTGATGTGATGTGCGTTAGTGTAATGCATAACACTTTACTGGGGTTTATTATATCAGTTTGACCAGTTGTAGGCTATTATAATAATTACTGTTGCATTCGTCGATAGACTTTGGTTAATACGTATGCATATATCTGCAGATTATGTGTTCAGCCAATTGGTTGTAAATACAAATAATATCATTCTTATATATTTTAAAGCATAAGTTTGTCTTTTTGTAATAGATCTCTCAATGGAGAAAGGATGTGCTCTCTTGTGTTCTTAATCTCTTTTAATACCTGATTCCTTAATCAGGTTGTCTCAATGATTATTTGTTAAGGAACATCTTTGAGGCTAAAAGGTTACTATATTTCCTTTGAGAGGGGATCACAGGTTTCTTTGGAAATGACCACTTAGAGGATTTACATATCTGCCTTGAAAAAGCAGACTTTATTTTACACTGAGTTTTTTTGTTAAACTGCGAACAAGAAAAACAGTGTATTCACTCCCTTTGAATGATCTTAAGTTACAATTAGTGTATTTAGTTCCAGGTGAAGTCAAGTGAGGTGCAACAAGGCAGGGCATTGTTGCGCCCCCCTTTTCATTGGCACAATGTTTATAAAGGGTTAGAGGAACAGCATCACTAGCTCAGGACTGCACATTAAGCTTCACTATGGAGCAGCTTGAAGTTTCTCTTTGGGTTTTTCAATAAAGCAACCATGTCCGCAGAGCCACCTTTCTGCCCTACCAGAGGAATAATGGAGGACGCAAATGATGACATAGCGGTTATCGGGATTGGATGCAATTTCCCTGGAGGTATGACTGAAGTATTTTGAATTTCTCTGCATTTTTTTTCGAGGTTGTCTAAAGGTTCATTCTTAAATTGTAGTACATTCTATTTTAGGTGAAGGTTTGGACAATTTCTGGAAGGTTCTGTTGGAGGGAAAGAACTGCGTTGTGGATATTCCAACAGAGAGATTTGACACCACCTTTTGGTATGATGCTGATGAGAGCAAACCCGGAAAGACACAAACAACCAAAGCAGCTCTAATAGAAGGGTAAGCATTTTCTGGCAAAATCAAATGTTAATCCCCACATTTTAAAACATGTTGATAAATCTGCTATTTTATATTTCAGGTTTAATGAGTTTGATCACAGGTTTTTTGGCATTACTGAAGTAGAGGCTGATTTCATGGACCCTCAGCAGAAACTCCTTCTGCAGTGTACATACAGGGCATTAGAAGATGCGGGTATAGCTATGGAAAGCATCAGCGGAACCAGAACTGGAGTGTACATGGGTACTACTATCTTTCACATACATAAATCAAAAAGTCAAATCATATTGTTATGATAAACACACTGACATTTTGTTTTTGAATGGTATTGCAGGTCTAATGAACAGGGATTACGAAATACTCCAAAGTAACAGTCCAACTACGATTAATCACTACAACGGCACTGGTACAGCCATGAGTGTGGCGGCCAATAGAATATCCTTCACCTTTAATCTCACCGGCCCTTCATTTGCCGTTGACAGTGCCTGTTCTTCATCTTTGGTGGTGCTTCATTTAGCCTGCCAGGCTATAAAGCAAGGTATGTGGTTCATATTTTTCCCGTCCAAATGTCATTCCTAAAAGCAATGCATCACATTTAAATGTTTCATATTTTATTTCACTCTCTTTTTCAACTAGGAGACTGCGAGATGGCTCTGTGTGGAGGAGTCAGCTGTATATTAGAACCAAGAGTGTTTGTTGCTCTCAGCAAGGCAAAGATGATCTCGCCTGAGGGGACCAGCAAACCTTTCTCTAGCAGAGCGGATGGCTACGGTAGAGGAGAGGGCTGTGGTGTAGTTCTCCTGAAGCCGCTGAAAAAGGTACGATTTTGACAGTAATTTCATGCTATTAATTGAATACACTTCAAACAGAAGGGGAAATAGATAGTCTGTTAATAATGTCACTTTCTCTACAAAGGCCATAAAAGACTGCAACAGAATATGGGGTATCATCAGCAAAACAGCGGTCAACCAAGATGGACACTCTGTTACTCCGATTACCAAACCATCCATGACACAACAAGAGGAACTCCTGCGCAACATCTACTCAGAGTCTGACCTTGCAAATGTCCAGTACATAGAGGCACATGGGACAGGAACCCCAGTTGGAGATCCAACAGAAGCAGGAAGCATCTCAAATGTCATTGCTAAAGCCAAACCTCCTGGTTCAGAGATGCTGTGGATTGGCTCTGTCAAGGGCAACATTGGACATACAGAATCTGCAGCTGGAGTGGCCGGACTGATAAAGGTACTTTTAATGATGAAACATGCAACCATTGTTCCGTCAGTTTTCTACTCAGAAGACAATGCCAGTCTAGATGTAAAAGCTCTTGGTATAAGAATTCCAACCAAAGCTGAACAATGGGAGACAAAGGGGTCGTTAGAAAGGGTAGCTGGGATCAACAGCTTTGGATTTGGAGGCACAAATGCACATGTGATTGTAAGGGAGCACAGACAGACCAGCCTAGCCAATCAGATCCCACAAAGCTGTTCAAATCTCTTTGTAACATCCGCAGCCTGTGAGAAATCATTTATTCTGTCTGTCACTGACACCTACCAGAGGCTTTGCAATGATCAAACTGTTGACTTACAGGCCCTGTCCTACACGTCAGCATGTGGAAGGAGTCATTCTAGGCACAAATATAGAAGAGCCTTCCCAACATCTTCCCTCTCAGAGTTAAAACATCAGCTGACATCTGTGTTGAAAGCAAAGGTTGAATCAATAAGTCCTGACATCAAGCTGGTCTTTGTGTTTTGTGGAAATGGCGTTGCCTACAGGGGTATGTGCAAACAGCTCCTAACAGAGGTTCCTGTTTTCAGAGATAAGGTCAGGGAAGTGGAGAATCTCTTTCAGAGTCATAAAAACATCAGCATCAGTCAATGGCTTTCTGGTGAATATGATAATAATGATTTCAGCAGGCCAAATGCTGTCCAACCTCTTATTTTTGCAGTTCAGGTTGGAATTGCAGCCCTCCTAAAGCACTGGGGTATCAAACCAGACGCTGTGCTTGGACACTCTGTTGGTGAGGTTGCTGCTGCTCACTGTTCTGGTCTTTTGTCTCTTGAGGACGCTGTGAAAGTGTTGCATCACCGCAGTACGCTCCAGGATAAGGTCACAGGGGGGAAAATGCTTGTTGTCAGTAATGTGGCTGTAGAAAAGGTATTAAAAACCCTTCCGGAATTTGCTGGTCAAATTTGTGTTGCGGCGCTCAACAGCCCCCAATCCTGCACTCTGTCAGGAGATGCAGATTCTATAGCCATCCTTCATGAGAAGCTGAAGATTATGTTTGCAGAGAAAAATCTCTTCCTCCATGAACTAGATGTACCAGCAGCATACCATAGTCATATGATGGATCCCATACTTGATGACATTGAGACAAGTATTAATCCCTTGTATGCCAAAAACAAGGAGTGCAAACTGTTTTCAACGGTGACTGGTAACTGTTATTCAGATGGTGACTTTACAACAGGCAGCTACTGGGCAAAGAACATTAGGGAACCTGTTTTATTTGAACAAGCACTGCACGCTGTCACCAAAGACAAGCACTCAAGGACAAATGTGGTCTTTGTGGAGATTGGACCCCGTAGGGCTCTCCAAAGGAACATACATGAAACTTTGGGAAATAACACCATAGTTCTTCCCTCAGTCCAACCAGAGAAAGATTACATCACAATCTTGTCTACCGTGGCCAAACTCTTTGAACTAGGCAACAGTGTAGATTGGCATCAGCTGTACAGGGGTTATGAAACATTGCCCACAGAGTTTCCAGTCTACCAGTTTGTCAACACAACAAAGGAATTGCATTTTGAAGCTGTGACAAAAGGTATTGAAACATCTGCATTTCCCCCTCACATGCTCATATCCCCAATAAAGCAGGATAACAAAGAGTACATATGCAACCTCTCTTTAGAGACTGCACCATATCTTTGGGAGCATAAAAACAATGGTGTTCCTATTGTTCCAGGCGCATTCTTTGTCGAACTGGCTTATGCCTCAGCGATGGCGAGTTTAAGGCCAAAGAAACCTGTATCTCTGCTCCAGCTCAGTGTAAGATTTGAGAACCTGTTTGCACTAAGCTCAAACTCTCATCAGTTGAAAGTGACTCTGGAACCTGGTGAGAATGGAGCTTCATTTAGAATACATTCTCCTGTCGCAACACATTCCTCTGGAACGTACAGATGTACAGATGGCCAAACGCAGTTAGAAGAACCAACCATTTGTCTTGACATGATCTACCAAAGGTGCACATTGGTCATGAAGAAAAAAGAGATTTATTCTATTCTATCTCAAGCAGGATTTGAATATGGCAATGTCTTTGAACAGCTTGATGATGTGCATTTCGGAGAAGATTTCAAGGAAGCTGTGACAGCTATTCAAGTCCCAAAGGAACTTCTAGAACACCTTCATGACTATTTCATCCACCCTGTGCTATTGGACTATTTCTTGCAAATGACCGCTGTGGTAGCTATCGGAAGGCTAACAGCCAAGCAAGGATTTCCCTCAGCAATCAGTAGCTTAGCCATATCAGCACCACTACAGGAGAATATGGTCATGTACTTGCGAGCCACTCAAGAGACTCCAGGTTTCCTTGATGTGTCTGGTGGCTTTTCCAACACAGATGGTCATGTACTTGTGGAACTTATAGGGGTGAGGATCTCATTTTTGGGCAATTGCTCAAATGGTCTTCAGTCACGTTTTTTCCACAATGAAATCACCTCAATTACTGACAAGGAAGACTTGCAAAATTCAAAAATGAAAGCAATAGTTTTTGAAGACAAACTTGGCATTGCTAAAGGACTAAGGCCATACTTACACCCAGAGTCCGCATTTGTTGAAAGCGGTGAGCATTGGATGGCAGATCGAATTCGAAAGTTAGTGTTGGACTCACTTAAAAGCAATGTGGATTTGGAAAATGTTCTCTTCCTTTGGGGTGTAGGTGATTTCAGTCACTTGTCACCTGAGAAGATGCTAGACCGCTTGGTGACTTGCTGTGAGCTATTTCGCCAGATTGTTTTAGTCTTGAAAGAGAGCAAACGCTCTTTCACTGTCCGAGTCATAACCAACAGATCAACAGAAATGACTGTGGACCATGTAAGTCCTGGTTTTGTGCTGTCTGGTATGACAAGGTCTTGTGCAGCAGAGATTGCAGGCCTCTCTTTTCAACTGATTGATCTTGCTTCTGTGACCGGTGAAGACATTCAAATGCTGGTTTGTGTAATCAACACCTGCCAACATCACGAGGTCATGATCAGCAATGGACATGCATCAACAACGAGAATTGTAAGGACCCCCATGAGAGAGGAGGTTTTATGTGAAGGAGATATGCGGTCAGGAAATGAGGACGACTTTGTTCTTCAGACAACTGATCCATACAGCATGGCTTACTTGTCTGCAGTCCCCTATGACACAAATGCAAGTCCTGTCCAAGAGAAGTCTGTTGAGATTCAGCTGACCACTTTATGTGCTCATTCGTCTGATTACTTTCCCGTCACCACTTCACATTTGAACTTTGGCAAGACAATTTATTGGAACAAGCACACATCACTGAATCACAAGCTTCTGGCTTTAGATTTCAGTGGAATTGTCACAGCTGTTGGGAAAAATGTATATAATCTAAGAGTCGGAGATCATATTGCTTCCTGTTATCCAGTTGCTGCCACCGCAAAGGTCATCATTCCTGAAGCCGTGTGCTACAGCACCAAACAACTCCCGATTTTGAAAGAGACTCCATGTGTGTCTTACTTCATACTGGCCTGGGAGATCTTGCAGAGAATGCTGTCCAAGGTAGAACAACAGCACAGAAAGCTGATCATTATCTCCCCCAACTCTGCCTCTGCTCTGATGAAAGTGTTGGCTTTGTCGGCAAACAGGTCAGGCTGGAATGTTTCCTCTCTTCCACATTTCAGAGGACAATCCCTGCATTTTGATCGGAGTCATGCATTTGTATTTCTTCCCCCCTTTGATCACTCTTGGCAGGGGATGCATGACAGTGGTAATCGCGATAGACACATTGTTTTTGTATGCAGCAATCACATGTCCTCACTCACAGCGAACAGGTTTGCAATGCAGAGTGAGCACATTCATGTGCATACACTTAATGTGGCTAATGTTCTTCAGAGAGCCAATCTGCAAGAACAAAACAGGAATATCTCCAATTGGCTAATGTCATTAGGTTTTCATTCCTTATCTTTACCTTTGAAAAGGGAGACCTTTCAACTATCACGCACGAACAAGCATCAGACTGATGCAGATGATGAGTCCTACTTCACAACAAAGACGGTGCAGCAAGTTGTTCTAGACCAAACAGAATCACACTGTCCAGTGTCTGATATCCCTTTCCTTCCAAGGTCTGGAAGACTGTTTAAACAGAGCTGTGTTTATATTGTCACCGGAGGGCTCTCTGGTTTGGGACTTGAGACCGTAAAGTTCATTGCCCATAATGCTGGAGGTTGTATTGCAACGCTGTCCAGAAGTGCTCTGACTGATGAAATTAAGTTTGAAATGGAAGTTCTCCAGAGAAGATATGGGGTGACAGTAATGAATGTCCAATGTGATGTTTCTGTGTCGACGCAGGTCTTGCACGCAATCTCAATGATTAAACAAAGATTCCACTCTTGTCCAATCAAAGGAGTGTTTCACAGCGCTGCGGTGTTACATGATGCGTTGATCGAAAACCTCGATGAGTCCCTCTTCCGAAAAGTGCTGCAGCCCAAAGTGTGTGGGGCTCTAAACCTGCATTATGCAACACTTCACAACAAACTCGATTTCTTTGTGTGCTACTCCTCCATCTCTTCATTTATTGGCAATGCCTCACAATGTAACTACGCTGCAGCCAATTCTTTCCTCGACAGTTTCTGTCATTATCGGAGAAACCTTGGACTTGCTGGACAGTCCATCAACTGGGGTCCTTTGAACCTGGGTCTCTTGTTGAACAAGGACAATTTCCAACAGTTTCTGGAGGCAAAGGGGATGATGGTCATGGATGTTTGTTACGTTCAAAAGGCACTTGAAACATGTCTTGTGATGAACAGACCACAACAAGTCATATGTAAGTTCAACTTCAAAAATCTTCACATTCATGTGCTTTCACAAAATGCCTCTCTCCGAGAGCGGCTGTCAGCTTTAGTGGAAATGGAGTTTAAGGATTATCTCAATAATGAGCCTAGGGTTCAGCATTTGTCTTCGCCACATGAAAGTGTCAGAAGAATTGTAAGTGACATCAGCAATGTTAGTGTGGAGGAGCTGGATGATGACTCAACTCTGTGTGGGCTGGGCATTGACTCAATGTTGGCCATGACTCTTCAGAACAAGATTTTCCAAGAAACAGGTGTAAATGTACCTTTGGTTAAAATACTGGACCCCAACAGTACACTGGCCACCTTGGCAGGTATTGTAATGAATGGATAATTTCCCCTAAAAAAAATGGGTGGGAAAACCATTTGCAGACATGTGAAAATGATTGGACTGCACTTATTCCACAAGGACGGCTGTGTTTCAGTGCTCTGGTTTTACTCTTATAGGAGTGATACAGTTACAATTATTTCGATAGTCTTGTAACCCTAAAATAATTATTGTATATGTTATATTAGTACTACATACTGATTTTGTTTTACTTTAACAGATCTGTACAATATCTGTAATCATCCAAATGTGCTGTGGTTGCAGTTCCTGGATATGTAAAAAACTCATTTTATGTAAAAGTCAAAATGTTTTTTTTTCTACTGGCAAATGTGTTGGTGTAGCAAAAGCTTGATATAGCTCATAACCATGAAAACCACTGTCATTGTCACTGCACTTTTTAGATTTTTTTCTTCACTATTATTGTGTCTTGTTTGCTTTGTGATTTTAAACAATGAGCGTTGGCCTAATTATGTACACATGTTTAATTTGTATTTTCTAAGATGTGTAGTCACTAAATAAGAGCTACTGCAATTGTGAACAAATAAAATAGGACATCACGATCCAATTTGGAGCCAGTCCCTGCCAGTTGTGTAACATTGTTATTGTGTAATCTGCTTAAAGAGTATTTGTTAAAAAAACAAAAACACTATCAGGTGCATAGAAAATTGTCATTTTATTTTATTGTGTTATGAAGCAAAAACATTAGATGTGTTGCAAAGACAACATGTAAAAACGTATTGTTAGAACATTTTGAAACCACATTATGGTCATAAAAAATTGCTATGAAGTGAAAAATGTTTTACACAAGATGCAATACAAAATATATGCTTTTCCAAAACTCCTCATAATACTCGTGCAGCCAAATGATTTAGGAGTTCCTTAATGATGATTATAAATTAATGAAAAAAATACTATATTGACATCATACTTTACAGTTTTCATTTTATTTGCATGTGTGTCCTCCTTGAGAACAATGTCCTTATCAGCGCAAATTATAATGGGTTGTTCAACAATACAAGGCTCAGTATTTAGAGATGCCCTCAATTAAACATTTATAAGACATGCAAGAATACAGTATCACAGGTTTTGTTCCATCAATATCATAAAGGAGATTATTAATCAGAATCTTTGAGCCGGCTGTGATAAAAACTTGCCATGAGCTGTGAGAGATGAGGGAATTTAAAACAGCGGCAAAATCAAGTTACACTTGTACTACAGTATATATGCAGTCTGAACATGTACATGTTTTTACAGAAGTGTGCATTTTATTGTAATGCTGACTTTTTCCAAGTTTACATCATCATGAACATATCACTAAACAGAATGGGTGAAATAAAGTATCCCTTCTACATCTTCAAAAAAAAGTGTGTAAAATAAGATTATGTATTACAATGTAAAACAAATATACCAAAAGGAACAAAAACAATAACAACAGCAAACATTTACACTTTTTTTTTTTTAAATAAGAAAAGTTCAGTAGGAATGTGCATTGTTTTCAATGGCCATTATAAGCCTCATATTAGGTCCAATAACATGTTCAGGTATTCCTGTGTTATGATGGTCTAATAACTGATTGTCTAGAATTCTGTGTCTGCATTTGTCATTTTTACAATCTGGTACTAATGCGTCTAATGGGAATAGGCTCCAAGTTATCACTGGAACCTTCACCTTCACCTTCACTCAGTAGAGAAACTACCGTTGAGAGAGTAGCATTTGGATCCAACAGTTTCACCAAAGGCACATTCACGCCTCTCTCCTGAAAGATGAGATTCTGCAGAGTCATGGCCTGCATGGAGTCAATGCCTACAGATGAAAGAGGTGATTCATCTTTCAGCTCGCTTTTATCCATGCCGATGGTCTCACAAATCAGAGACACAACATAATCTTTTGGTGACACTGTTTGAGTTTGTTTGGTTTGAGAATCTGTCTCTTTGGATTTTTGGATAGCCTCCACTACCAATGCAGACAGGCGCATGGTCAAGGCCGCATTTTGTGAGAGGATGTTGAACCTGATGTTTCTGAAGTGAAACCTGCAAACCGCCTGTTGGGGTAGATTGAGCACAAGGCATTGCTCCAGACTTTGATGAATCTCAGCCACATCCAACACCATCATCCCCTTTGCCTCAAGAAACCTCTGGAAATGTTCCTTGTTCAAGAGGAGGCCAAGGTTTAGGGCTCCCCAGTTGATGGACTGCCCAGACAGCCCGATTTTGCGCCGGTATTGACAGAACATGTCGAGGAATGTGTTGGCTGCTGCATAGTTTGTTTGTGATGCGTTTCCCAGAAAAGCTGAGATGGAGGAGTAACACACAAAGTAATCCAGTTGACAGTGCTTTGTTGCATGATGCAAATTCAGTGCACCATTGACTTTGGGTTTGAGTACTTTCTCATAAAGAGATCTGTTGAGGGACTCAATCAGCCCATCATCCAAGACAACTGCACTGTGAAACACTCCTTTGATTGGACAACCAGGGAATGTCTTGCCTATGGCGTTGATAACCTTGTGCACACACTCAGACACAGATATGTCACACTGCATGGAAGTGATGCAGTTTCCACACTGTTTCTCCACATTGTGTATCTCTTGCTCCACATCTGGTGTGGGCTTGCTCCTAGAGAGTATGACAACATACTCACCCCCTCTTTGTGAAATGAACTTGACAGTTTCAAACCCCAGACCAGAAAGACCACCTGCAACTATGTACACTGCCCTCTTTCGGAAAAGCTGTTTTTTTGTTGGCAGCAACGGAATGTCAGACGGCGTACTTCTGCCATCTTTTTCCAAAACCACAACAGCCAGTTTCTTTGAGTTGAAGTATGATTGTGGTGTCTCTGACTTAAGGATCTCAATGCTTTCAGATTTGACATTCTGATAAGTATAGCTATCAAGGGAAAATGTCCTGTTCAAGTTCAAGGATTTTAACCAATGATAGATGTAAGGCCTTTGTGCACTCAAGGATCCCTTTTGCAAAATGACAGGCATCTGAATTGTCTGAACATGAACACTGTCCTTAACACTTTGGATCACATCCTGAGCAAGCAAACACTGCATCTGGGATTCACAGATGAAGACAACATGTTGGATACCTGGAAATGTGCATATGTTAGCAATCAGTGATTCATCAAACGGAGGCAGGATGACAAAAACATCCATTTGATTGACATTTACAAAAGAGCCATTGCACTGTGTGCCAACAATCACGTTCCAGCCTGACTTGTAAGCAGTGAGTGCCAAGACTTTCATCAGAGCAGAATCAGGCACAGAGGATATGATTCCGAGATGATGTTTGGCTCTTGACAAGGCTCGGTGAAGGATCTCCCATGCTAGCACAAAGTAGGAAACACAAGGTGTCTTTTGAAGAAATGGGAACCGCTTGATGCTGTAGCAAACATCCTCTGGAACTCTGACCTTGCTGGCTGCTACCACAGGATAACAGGAAGCAACCTGGTCTCCCACTTTCAATTTCCTGACATCTTTTCCGACTGCTGTAATAGTACCACTGAAATCAAGCGCCAGTAGCTTGTGTTTCTGTGATGAGTGTTTGTTCCAGTACAGCGTCTGGCCAAAATTCAGATGTGATGCACTGACAGGGAAGTAATCTGGCGAATGAGCACATATCTTACTTGGCCGAATTTCAACTGACCTGTCCCTAACTGCCTCGGGGTCCCCCTTACAGTGAATGGCACTCAAGTGGGTCATGTTATGTGCCTCATCTGTCTGAAGCATACAGGGCTCTGACACTGTAGAAGTAAACCTGCCCACTGAACTGTCCATGATTTCAGGTGGAGTGCGGACAATAGAAGGTTTCAGAATCTGCCCATCTTTTACAACCAACTCTGGGTACTTGCTGCAAGGATGTGATCTTAGGACCTCAGACAGAGCTGCAATGTCCTTGGGAGAGGTGCTGCTGATATCAATCAGCTGAAAGGAAAGTTCTGGTATCTCTGCAGCAAATGATCTGGTCATACCAGCCAGGGCAAAACCTGGACTTATGTGGTCCACTGTGATATCAGATGAACAGTAGGTGACTGCTCTGATGGAGTTTGGAAAACGAATTTGCTTTAGCTTAAGGACTATTTGGCGGAAAGTCTCCAAGCAGCTCGCCAAATTCTGCAATATAACATCAGCTGACAGCGAAGTCAGGTCTTCTTGGCCCCACAAAAATAAGACCTCATCGAAGTTGTTCTCAATGTCGGTAATATTAAGATTTAGCAGGAGTGTAGGAAACCCATTGCTCAAGATGTCTTTTGCATGTTGGAAGGGAACGTATATAGACTTCAAGTCCAAATATTGTTGCAGGCCTTTTGAGATCCCTTTACTGTCGGCAAAGACCAATGCCTTAGGAGGAGAAGCAGATGTGACACCTTCAGGGATGACACGAAAGGCATTATGGTAGAAATACTCCTCAACCACATGAGAGCGACTACCAAGGTACTTGATTATCGCGTGCTTTACCTCAACCAACACTTTCCCTTGTTTATCTGCAAAGCAGCCACATATCTCAAGGTGATCTTTGCCCACATCGATCGCTCTCAGATACACAACCATCTCATCTTGCAAAGGTTCGAACACTGTCAAACTTCCGATTTTGACAGGAAAGCCTGGTCTACCCGCAAAAATGTGCTCCACTGTAACTGGGAGAAGCTGCATCAGAAAATCCAAAACAACAGGATGGATGTAGTAGTCATGCAACTGAGACCGCAGTTCTTCTGGAACAGTGACTTTTGCAAAAGCCTCCTTGAGATCTTCTCCATAGTGCACATCCCACTTATTCTTGAAGACGTCTCCATACTGAAAGCCTCCTTGAGAGAGATACCCATAAAACTCCTCGGAGCTCACTACTGATTTGCATCTTTTGTAGATGGAGCTTAATGAAATGCACTGTTCCTCAATCAGCCTCTCTTTCTTTGAAACCACTGTGCCTGATGCATACATTGCTGATGGAGAGAGAACCATGAACTTAGTGTCTTCCTCTCTTTTTTCTAGTTGCACTTTCATTTCCGGGGAATTCTGGCTTAAAACGAAAGGACTGTGGAAATTGACACTGACCTGGAGTGAGCAGAGCGGTACTTTTGGTTTGGCACTGGCCATGAATGCCGCTAAGCCCAACTCAGCATAGAAGGCCCCAGGAATTATGGGTATGTTGTTGTGCTTGTGCTCTTTCAGGTAGAAAGAAGAGTCAGACATCAGATCACAACTGAAAATGTTACTTTCACTCCCTGTCTGACAGATCACAGGGTGATTGCTCACTGTGTTTTTCTGTGCTGCTCCAATGATAACATCCCTGTCCGAACAATCAAACTGGTATTTTGGAATAGGCAGTGGCATCGTCTCATATCCTCTGTAGAAGGTGTCCCAATGTACTCGAACACCTAGTTCAAACAGATTAGAAACAACAGACAGTAATGTTTCATGATCTTTTTCTGGCTGCACAGAGGTAAGAACAGATGTGTCATTCCCCAGAGATTCCATGATGTTTCTCTGTAGTGCCCTTCTTGGCCCTATCTCTACAAACACTACATTCTTCTTGCCTTTGGTTGCTGAGTTCACGGCCTGCTCAAAAGCTACTGGCTCACGAATGTTCCTCGCCCAGTACTCCCCATTGCAGAAATCCCCATGCTGGACTTCCTTGCCAGTCACTGTTGAGAACAACTCTATGTCGAGATCATTGACCTTTAACGAGCCAATTGTCTCCTTGATTTCTTGCAGAATCGGGTCCATCATGTGACTGTGGTAAGCAGCAGGAACGTCCAAAACACGGAGGAACAGATTCTGACTGTTAACTGAGGTGCTTAGCTCTTTATGGATGCTCTCAATTGCATCTGCATCACCTGAGAGGGTGCAGGACTGCGAACTGTTGAAAGCAGCCAGGCAAACTTTACCAGAGTAACAAGGGAGAAGAGCAGTTACCTCGGATATAGCCATGTTGCTGATCACAAGCATCTTTCCCCCAGTGACTCTGTTCTGGAGAGTGCTGCGAAAATAGATGACTTTTACTGCATCCTCAAGAGACAAGAGGCCAGAACAGTGAGCAGCTGCAACCTCGCCAACCGAGTGTCCAAGTATTGCATCGGGCTTGACACCCCAGTACCTGAGTAGGGTAGTAATGCCAACTTGGATAGCAAAGAGGAGTGGTTGGATAACACGTGGCTTGTTGAAGTCACTACCCTCAATCTCACTCTCAAGTGTGTCCAAAATGTTAGTTTTACTCAGTCTTTGGAAGAGTTTTCCAATCTCTTCGATCTTACCCCTGAACACAGGCTCATGTTTAAGTAGCTGTTTGCACATGCCATGGTAAGTGACACCATTTCCGCAAAACACAAACACTAGCCTTGGATCTGAAAGGGAAGGGCGAACATTTTTGCTTAAAGTGGCACTTAACTTTTCCTTAAGCTCAACTTTGGATGAAACAATGATGGCCTTTCTGTATTTATGTTTTAGATGGCTCCTTCTGCAAGCTGATGTGTACAACAGCGAATCTACATCAAGTTCACTATCTGCATCTAGCTGTTTAATGGTGTCTTCTGTCATCAGAGTAAGAGATTTCGGTGAATTTGCCGACATGACAAAATACTTTTTCTGTTTCCCACCATTTCTCTTCTCAATGTGTGATTGCTTGTGCTGTTTGACAATGGCGTGTGCATTGGTACCCCCAAAGCCAAAGTTATTAACTCCTGCAATTCTTGGACCTAAGGCTTCCCATTTTTCTGATTCCTTAGGAACTTTAATGCTCAGGGCTTTAGCATCTACACTGGCAGTCTCCTCAGAATAGAAAACTGAGGGGCAAATTGTTTCATGCTTCATCATGAGGAGAACCTTAATGAGTCCGGCCACTCCCGCTGCAGATTCTGTATGTCCAATGTTGCTCTTCACAGAGCCAATCCGCAGTATCTCTGAACCAGGAGGTTTGGCTTTAGCAATGACATTTGAGATGCTTCCTGCCTCTGTTTGATCTCCAACTGGGGTTCCTGTCCCATGTGCCTCTATGTACTGGACATTCACAAGGTCAGACTCTGAGTAGATTCTGCGCAGGAGTTCCTCTTGTTGTGTCATGGATGGTTTGGTGATTGGGGAAACTGAGTGTCCATCTTGGTTAACGGCTGTTTTGCTGATGATACCCCAGATATTGTCATGGTCATGTATAGCCTGTAAAGCAAAAACAAGAAAAGAAACAACAAGAGTATGTAATATGGAATAAAATATGTGATATTTAATGTTTAAAATAAACCAGTTACTGGTTACTAGAAAATAAAAAGATAAAAATGACATTGTTCAACTTTTATGACTCTTCATATTCTTACCTTTTTCAGCGGCTTCAGCAGAACAACTCCGCAGCCCTCCCCTCTACCATAACCATCTGCTTTGTTCGAGAAGGGTTTGCTGGTCCCTCCAGGTGAGATCATCTTGGCCTTGCTGAGAGCAACAAACACTCTTGGCTCTATAATACAGTTGACTCCCCCACAAACAGCCATTTCACAATCGCCTGATGAAATAAAACACGTTGCATAATCTCAAACAATAATATTTGAAAGCCCTCATTAAACAGTATCTTTGCAATTAAACCCACAACGCTACAGATTTCCATCAACTGTACCTTACAGGCTGCTCTAAAAAGTCTCATTAATGTTAGTTGGACTACTATACAGACCTTGTTTAATGGATTGACAGGCAAGATGAAGAGCCACAAGAGATGATGAGCAGGCACAGTCTAGAGACAGTGAGGGCCCAGTGAAGTTGAAGATGTAGGACACTCTGTTTGCAGCAATACTCATGGCAAGGCCTGTGCCAGTCCAGTGGTTGATCACACTTGGGTGCACGTGTGTAGCATTTGTCTCATAATCTCTGTTCATGATGCCTACAATAAAAGCAACATTAAACTGATAAGAAACGTGCATAACATAACCTAGTGGTTATTGCATGGAGAATATTCAAAGAAAAGTTGTAACAAAACCTCTGATGGAAATATTAAACAAAACTAAATTAAAAAAAAGATTTCCCTGGCAAAATAGTTTTAGTGACTTACCGAAATACACTCCAGTCCTGGTCCCACTGGCCTTCTCCATAGGGATTCCGGCATTTTCCAATGCCCTGTAGACACACTGAAGGAGCTGTTTTTGTTGAGGGTCCATCTGTTCCACTTCACTGTCACTGATGCCAAAGAATCTGTGGTCAAATTCATTGTACCTGAAACAATTGAAATCCATTAAATCAAATGTAGTGATATAGCAATAATTCATAATGTATTACTTGAATTGCCTGAAGCGAAACTTCTTTGCTGGTGATAACCATACTTTTAAAATAAAAACAAAGAAAGGGGTTTCTACACACAACCATGTTTGTGGTGTGCAAAGACACCCTTCCAAAGTTGTAAGGTGGTCCCTTCTTCATTTTTGATGATCCAAAATCCCTTCTATATCGAGTTACACAGTTTGTATTTAATTAGATTTAACATCGTCTTTTGATGGATGGATGAGGTTTATATTAAGGAGAATATGACAGCACATTAAGCTCGGAATGTGTATTATATAACGGAAAGGACTACACATTGTTTTTCAATGCAAGTTCAGTACAATTGTCAGATAAGGCCTTTATATAGATTTAGAATAGATCCGGCATCGACCCGGAATCTGGAATTAATACAAAATCAATGACATCATCAACATCTGAGTTCACAGTTTAATAGACATCTCAATAACGCAGAAAACCTTAAAAGGGACCTATTATGCAAAATGCACTTTTTGATGACTTTTATACATAAATATGTGTCCCCGGTGTGTCAGGGAACTCACAAAGTGTCAGAAAACAAAACCCCAAATCTTCTCCTCCGTACCCACATCTCTGAAAAAAACAAAAAAGGGGGATGCTAATGAGCAGATCCAGGATTTTGGCTCCTATGACATCATTGTCGACATGTGGCACACGTTACACGTCCCAACCTATCGTCTCCGGCATACGTGACACGTCCCAACCTATCGTCTCCGTGTCTAGCTGAATCCCCTCGCAGCCAAGCCACGATTATCGTTTTTATTTTAAATCGTATGATGTCAGACTTTTTTTGTCGTCTGTGAGGAAAATAAATTGGGCTCAGAGCCTCAGAATACTGAAATCTGTATTTTTTTTAATCGTTTTTTCCTTCTAATTTGTTATTCTTTTCTAAATAACACACTGTTATTTATTCAACAATAACACACAATTATCCTTGTTTTGATTTATTTGTTTAATTCCATAATCTCGGGCTTTTTTGGCGTCCGTCAGGAACTGAATTTCAAAATACACTTCACCCCAAATTGCTCCTGTGTGGATTGCCCACAGTATTGAGTATGTAGGTCGCTTTGGATAAAAGCGTCTAACAAGTGACATGTAATGAGAGAAAGGTTTGAGCTCTATACTGTTTCAGAAATAATGCTTGAAGCGGTTGGGAGCATAATATGGCATTTTTTATGGCACTTCACTGACCCCTACCATAACACCAGGACCCTCTTCTCCACAGTTAACAAGCTCTTCAAACCCCGTGCTGATAACCTGCCTACTTCTACTTCCGCTACTTGCAGCTCATTCCTCCAGTTTTTCGCAGACAAAATTAACGCTATTAACCACTCCTTCTCAGCTCCATCTGATATACAAGCATCTCCCCCAACCTCCACCGCTACCATTCCTCCCCCCATCTCCCTTGACCTCCTGACTCTTCCTCCCCAGCGCCGCCTCTCCCAGTTACCCCACTTGAAATACTCCATCTGATCGGTTCCTCAAATCCCACAACCTGCTCCCTTGACCCTCTGCCCACTCCTCTCCTGAAGTCCTGCCTCCCCGTCCTCTGTCCCTATCTTGCTAACCTTTTCAACTCCTCGCTGTCCCATGGAACCGTCCCCTCTGCCTTCAAAACTGCTGCCGTTACTCCAATCCTCAAAAAACCTGGTCTTGATCCCTCCTCCCTCACTAATTACCGCCCCATCTCCAACCTACCATTCCTCTCAAAAACTCTTGAACGCATTGTAGCCAAACAAATTCACTGCCATCTCCAAACCAACCAGCTTTATGAACCCCTTCAGTCTGGATTTCGTCCTTACCACAGTACAGAAACTGCACTCGTCAAAGTCCTCAATGACCTCCTCACCTCTGCTGACACTGGTTCCCTCAATATTCTCATCCTCCTCGACCTGAGTGCAGCCTTCGATACCGTGAGCCACAACATCCTGCTCACCCGACTCAGGGACATTGGTATTGAAGGTATTGCACTCAGATGGCTCCAGTCCTACCTCACTGAACGATCCCACTTCATCTCCCTCCCCAACCACTCCTCTGCCACAGCTTCAGTCACCCAAGGCGTTCCTCAAGGATCAGTACTTGGCCCCCTCCTCTTCATCATTTACATCCTGCCCCTCGGTCAGATACTCCGCCACTTCAACCTGGACTTCCACTGCTATGCTGATGACCCTCCAGATCTACCTTAGCATCAAATCCCTCCATAACCCACCCCTTACCCACATCGATTCCTGTCTGACAGCTATTAAAACTTGGATGCAACATAACCTCCTCAAACTGAACAGCAACAAAACAGAACTCCTCCTAATTGGCTCCAAATCCACCCTCAGCAAGGTCACTAACATAACACTCACCATCGATGGCACCATTGTTTCCCCCTCCAATCAGGCACGCAACCTTGGCGTAATCTTTGACCCCACCCTCTCCCTCGAACCTCACATCCGCCAAACAGTCAAAACCTCATTTTTCCACCTCCGCAATATTGCAAAAATCCTACCCTCTCTCACCCGCCCCGCAGCCGAACGACTAATCCATGCCTTCATTTCCTCCCGCCTTGACTACTGCAACTCACTTCTTTACGGCATCAGCACTACATCCCTCAACAGACTCCAACGGGTTCAAAATGCAGCTGCACGTCTCCTCACGCATACCAAATCATGGCATCACATCACCCCAGTCCTCAAAGACCTCCACTGGCTTCCTGTCTCCCATCGCATCAACTACAAAATTCTGGTCCTCACCTACAAAGCACTCCACCATTTGGCCCCCCCTTATCTCACAAACCTTCTCACTCCTTATCAACCCCCACGGTCCCTCAGATCCACCGCAGCCGGACTCCTATCCATTCCCACATCCACACTCTGCAGCTTTGGGGACAGAGCCTTCTCAGTGGCAGCTCCTAGGCTCTGGAATTCCCTCCCCCAAGATCTCCGTGACTCTGAGTCCCTCACAGTCTTTCAGTCCCGCCTCAAAACACATCTTTTCAACTCTGTCTACCCATAAGCCCCCTCCCCCTCTCAATCAACTTCCTCTTGACTGCCTTTTTATTTTTTTATTTTACTATACTTACTTGTTTGCCTGTCATTGTTTGTCTACCCTCCCTCATATTGTAAAGCGTCTTTGAGTTGTGAAAAGCGCTATATAAATAAAATGCATTATTATTATCATTATTATTATTTAATCACTGCTGAGTTTCTCCCGGTAGAAAACTCTCTTAGCAGGGGAAAGCTGCATGACGCTACAAAGGGGCGTGGCTAGCAGCAGCCGTTCCATTTAAAGCAGAATCAGCCTTTTTGGAACAGGGTTGAAATAGAGGGGTATGAGCAGTATGAGGCATGGGTGACCTGTTTGGTATTTTAAGCAAAAAACTTCACAGACATGTTTTGTATAGGTATGGCCTGACAATACATTTTCAAATATAGCATAATAGGTCCACTTTAAATGAAGGGCCACAAAGAAATGACACCCCTGTTTTAATTTACCCAATACAAATAGTTACGAGAAGCCTCAACTATGCTTTGTACAACATTACAGAGATACCTTTATTAATAGGGAAAACAAGTTATTACATCAGTTTTAATTTATAAGTTATAAAACACGTTTTATCTAAATTGGAAAATCATTTATAAACAGCATACCCATTGATAAATGCAGCCTTGGCTGTGCGGGATTTACCCGCCTTGTTGTCATCAGGGTCATACCAGCTGGATATGTCAAATCTCTCTTTGGGAATTGGCACAGAACAGTTTTTCCCCTCCAACAGAACCTTCCAGAAATTGTCAAGCCCTTCTCCTGTTTGAAAAGAGATACGTCATACTTCAAATCTCAACTGTGGTAATATAAATTGTAGTTGGCAGATAAGGAGAACAATGCCCACTGTCAATTGCACAATGCTCTTGGTTTGCAACACAAAGTTTTTATTACATTTAAATAGAATAAAAAGAAGAACATTTTTTGGGGAATTAATTTCACCAGCCATGGGTTGTATGTCTCAAGTACAACTATTTGTATTGTGTTTATTTCTAAAACAATCTTTTATTGTAAGAATATGCAGCTTCTTTTATGTTTTTTTATTTATAACTACACTCACAGTAATGTTCTCCATTTGTGTGTTAAGACAAATGAAGAACATTACTGTGAGTGTAGTTATAAAATCTGTCAATGCGATAGTAATTAACACAACAAACGTAAAATAAACAAAAAATACGTTCACAAATTCAAAGTACTTACCCCCTGGAAAATTGCATCCAATGCCTACCACGGCAATAGCGTCTTCAGCTTCTTCCATTCTGAGGATGAAAAATCTAAAATCTTTACTGCATCATCACAGTATCACTGCTGCTTGCAGGCAGCGCTCACATCCAGAAAGTCAATGTATATAGCATTCTTGCAAACTATTTAATTAGTCCAGTTTCGTCATGCATCCTTACATCCATTCTGTTGCCTTTTACCCCCAGTGATGGTATCACTGCCGGACTTACGCTTTATTCTTATAGCCAGCTTCTTTTCTTTATTAAACATTAATGATTTATTGTATACGTAGCCATGGAGATGAAAGACTTCAGTGCACACATTTATGGCGCCTTGCAAATGATTAGACCTTGTTTAAACATCAACATGTTATCCAACGATGGGGTTACTTCAGGTTTTGTTTCATTTATTGTAGTTTATCAGTTATAACAATCAACCTATCAATCAAGGACATCAAGTTTACATTCCTTATTCCTATGGGCAATGTTAAATGTAAGTTCACCCATCTAAACAATTTACTTACCACTTTCAAGATATAGATAAATAAATATTAAAGGTCCCATGTCATGGCCATTTCTACTGATCATATTTCCATTGCTGAGGTCTACTAGAATAGATTTAAATTGTGCAATTTTCCAAAATCACATTGGTTTCTCATACAGCATCTCTGTATAGTATGTGTATTCACCAGGTATTCACTCTCTGTCCTAAACAGCTTGTTGGAGCTCCTGCCCCCCCTCCCTGTGAGCCCAGTGTGCTCTGATTGGTCGGGACGCTGCGAGGGACGTTTGCAAGGCTCGTTGCTTCTCGCCGCTGCTGTGAGGAGCGGACAGGTTTCCGGGTCGGCGAAACACAGCGAAACTCATCTTGAGCACACACAAACACTCACAGCCGAAGTAAAAACAATAAGTGTGGCTTGATATTGAGTAAGAAAAAGGTTTAGAACGCTGTGAGAATGGGTCTGCGGAGAGCATTTATCCGCAATCCCAACTCGTCTATTACCAGCGTTCAGGGAGCTCTATGCAAGTCTTGTCGTAGTTTCCATCCCCGTCATATAAAGGGTTTTGCTGTAATCTCTATTTCATTGCCCTTATCAGTCCACTAAAGTCACAAAGATCATAGTGCGGTATTAAAGTTATTGACTGGGGTGTTTTTATCACAACCTGATCAAGCAAAGATCAGTGCGAAATTGTTGGGGAAGTGTTAGGTACGGCAACCTGTTACAACCTATAAACTAATATAAACAGTTACATCACCTTTGAGTTGAAAGATTGCCAAAAACTCCACAAAGAGAACAGGAGTAATGGGCAAAGGGATGGTTCCTTGCCACCATTTTTTTTTCTTTATTTAGGTTTGGTTAATTTCCACACGTTTGTTGAGATCAATTTGTAACGACAGCCAGGAAATGTAATTAAAAGCCAATCACAAAATAATGTGATTGGCTTATTGCTTTCCAGTTGAATTTTCAAGTGTAAGCTACTTTTATTCTCAAACATAAATCTATCAAACGAAATATAAGCAATAGCAGATATTAAACCAAAATATGTGGTGCTACCCGTTTCTCTTTTCTATTGTAAATAAGTATGAAGGTGGCCAAAAATATGCCCTTTCGTATTCAGTTAATTGAAATGATGTGCAGGAAGGAACAAAACAAAAATAATTGATTGGTCAACACCAGGTTTAATAGCAGAAAATACAGTTAAAAAATGTAAAACATTAAGTGAACTATTCCACAGTTTTCCTAAAATATTATTAAAAATGTATTGTAAAAAGGAAAAGAAAAGTACTTCAAATCAAACTTTGTTTACATACATTACATGGTATATTAGTATTTACTTAATAGGAAGTAATGCCATTTTGTGCAAATACTCTATGTTATGTTAAACAGAAACCCCTAAGAAGTGCTGAAAAAGTGCTGATTAGGAAATGTCTTTAATGGAAGACTATCATTGAAACATATTGAGAAAAAGCAACACTTATTCTAAATCCAGGTTGCTTATTCCCATGTTAACGACAACATCTGACAGCTCATATCCCACAGCTTCTGCGCCACGACATCATCTTTGCCAGCTGCTGAACAGTTGGCAGGAGCACAGTCGCTGTATGAAAAGACAAATTACAAGATGTAAGAATGGCGTTAAATATTAATAAATCATCTCTTTCATACATTCAATACAGGTTATTTAATACACAATGAGTTTATGGCTCAATCAGACAGTATTCAATCCATATTTCTTAACTTGAAAGTGATTATTTAAAACGTATCTTAGGTAATAACTTATTGGGAAATAGTAAGTTCTTGCTTTCTTGTTAATACAATCTTATCTACAAGCCAACTATTGTGTAGTGGAAAAGTATGTCATTTGCAAGTAAAACATAACAGTGTCTGCTTTTCTAAGTATGATGGGTAATAAACAAAGCCATCTATCTGTTATATAGTGCCGGTCAAAAACAAATCTAACGAGATATATCATGTTAAGGTAAGACTGAAATGCCCATACCACAATTAAAATGTTACCGCTTGGGTTAATATATGTTCTTTATAAGATCTGTGATTGCCAATCTTGAAAAAAAAGGAAGTAACTTATAAAATGGGGGGGTTAAATCAGAGTAAAAGACACAATTTTAAAGATTAATGTCATGAAGCTTATTTTCTGAGTTGTTTTGCTCCCAAATGAATGAATTAAGTTTTTAATAGCTGAATTTGGTAAAAATGTTCTGAGCTTTTAAATGTTAATTTACAACTTTAATTTAGATTAGTGTCTTCTCGGAATATTACACAATTCCCTCAGCTCCATCATTTTTTTTGAATGGCCCTAATATGCAATGTGTAACAAAAACCTTTTTATCATTTGTTTTATCTAAAAAGGAGAATTGTTTCTTGAAGTGTTGTCACAACTTGTAGACAATAAAGCAATTACTTATTACTTGTTCACTTTCAGTTATCTTGTTGACCTCAACAATGGTATCAGATGTTGTTTATAAGAAATATTTGATGAGTGGCAGAAATCTACCTGTAATATCCACCGCTCTCTTTATCCAGTGATGGTTCCACTGCGCAGTAAATGCTCGTCTGAGCTCCCTGGGAAGAGTTTTTGGTGAAAGGACTGACTATTTTCATGATGGCCCGTTGAGGGGCATTTAGATGACGCCATAAATCTGTCTGCACGACTCCAGGATGTAGAGAATATGTCGTCACACCTGTGCCTGAAAGACATCAAATTAATGTCACCGTACAACAGTGTGTGAATAATAAAAGAAAATACAACAAATGCATAAAATCACGGATATGAGGGTATGACACACACCTTCTAGTCTCTTAGCCAATGAGCGGGTGAAGAGGACATTGGCTAGCTTGCTCTGAGAGTAGGCCCGGTTCTTGTCGTAACTCTTCTCGCTGTTTATGTCCTCCAAATTGATGGAGCTCCAGGAGTGAGCCATGGAGGACACCGTGATTATCCTGGCTGGTGCTGATCTTTTAATCAGGTCAATCAACAAATGTGTCAACAGGAAGTGGCCTGGAGAACAAGGACATGACTTTCACAATCAATTCATACATTGAGAAAACGATAAAAGGCACCTTATAATGCAAAAGTAATAATTAAGGAATTTAACTTTTGATCTAGATTCCAAGCTTCATATACTTTACAGAATGGCTGCTGAATATCCCTTACCAATAGGTTTGTATCCGGAATCTACACTGCATCAAATAGATGTTTTGATGAGTGACAAATGTCTAAGTTTAAGGGTAGTTAAACAGACACTCTGGGATCATAAGGGCAATTACATGTCAGTATATTTGAATATTGCTACTTAAACTATTAACTATCAACTGAGAGGCACTGTAACTGACAAATTGCTCGGGAGACCTACACCAAAGTAAAAAAAACAGTACTAACAAACATAAAAACTGGGCAGCTAGACAATGGAAAAAGCATCATGTTGATCAATCCAAGATTTGGGAAATGATGTTGCTAAAGTTCTGTCATTACCGTTGAAAAAAAGTTCAAAAAAGCTATCTTTACTTCTTTATCATTTCAATGTATAACGATCTATAGTGTATTTTCTTTGATACAATTAGCTCTGCTTACCTAGCCGCCAACTAAATGCAGATTAAATAGATTTTGACAAGTAAGAACATGACTCCATAATACTAATATTTTGGTGTCAAATATATTTTGTGTTGGATTTCGACAAGGACAGGCCATGCTTGACTCACATCTCTATCTGGGTCCTATCCTCATGACACATATTGTACAAGTCTATCTAAACTGAAAGTATTATTTAGGAGCCAAATCATTAATGGTTATGAACAGGACGTGTAAAATCCCATTTGTTGTTATTTCTTGTAATTGTAAAAGTAATTTCTTTCTGATTGTTTTGTAAAAAAGCAAACAAATGAACAAGACAAACATGTCGCTGATGACGATGACCTAATATTTTATTTATAAGAAAAATATATGCTAGAGGGGGTAGGACCAGAAAAGTTTTTTTAAGCTTCTTCTTGCCCCTGTTGAACATGACAGAGACTATTTGAGAATTATTATTTATTTTTTGTACTTTGTTATAATTATTAATTTGAGTGAGAAAAAAAGGAAAAAAGAGAATATATATATATTATTGTATGTTTTTGTTTCTGACATGTTCAATAAATTGACTAATAATAATAACAAACGTAAGAGCACTACACAATGTTATTTTTGTACCAAAGTGATTGACACCGATCTGCATCTCAAAGCCATCTTCTGTTTTCCCATATGGACAGACCATCACACCAGCATTGTTGACGAGGATGTTTAGCTTCGGCTCATCTGTACAAAACAATATTAAGAAGTTATATGTGTGTGGCTTCAAAGATCTTAAATGTTTACAGATTCCTAAGGATGATATTGGCTAACCTTTGTTGATGGCTTCAGCAAATTCTCTTATCGATTTGCTATCTGCCAAGTCAAGTTTCATGCAAAGGACATTTTCGCTGCCCGAGCTTTCGATGACTTCTTTCTTAGCGGCCTCCCCTCGCTCCATGTCCCTGCACGCCATGATGATCTTTGCACCTAAACAGAAGAATAAACAGCAGTGAGTATAAAAGCAGGTGAAGAGCACCCCCTTGTGACAAAAAGGTGTACATTATGTGTAGTGTCTTTTACAAAAATAATCAAGGGGAATTAGGAGAGACATTATTAACCTCTTAGAAGTAAGAAGTGTGTTTTTTTTCCTTCTATGTCATAGACCTTTTAAAAGAAAATATAACTCAATTTAGTGAGTTTTTGAAATGTTCAGTTTAGGATGCAGATATTACAATCCAATCCAACTGATGTCATGCAAGTATACTTGTTTGAAGCATCTGCATGAATATATTAAATTACATGAAATAAATAATAATATGTGTGACTTATGTTCACATTGAGGGACAAATAAGTTTCACATTCATTTTACTAGACAATATTTAATGTAATTTAAATGTTATCATATTTTCCCTTAACTTTCGTAATTTATTAGAGCTTGGTACCCGTCTCCACTACTGTTTGGTTACAGACCAAAATGTGTACAATTCATTGTCTACATCTCTCAGGTAACCATCGCTGGCTTGATCAGATTCCTATGTCTTATTATCTGATATTTTATATAGATATTTGGCTCTCTATAAATATATATTATAGATGTACTTTGATTGTTCTTTTGTAGGACTTGTCATTCCAGTCACATTTTTCACATTAAGCAGTTAATCTTTTTTTTTTTGTGAATGTCAACCTCTTTATTTCTTTGGTATAGCTGCCCTGTGTTGCAAGACTATGGCTTAGTAGTGTTTTGGTAGGAAATAATGTGTATATTTCCCTCGATGTGAAGCCATACTCAATATTGTTGTGGTATATATTAGCAACAATGTCAACACATTTTAGAAGTGGTAACACACTACATGATACAAGAGTCCCTTTTACAGAGCTAGATACATCCTATTATTTGATGTGAGGACCAGTATAATGTGTCAAACCCACCTCTCTTTGCCAGGTCAATGGCTGTCTCTTTTCCGATACCAGTGTTGGCTCCAGTGATGACAACAGTTTTGTCCTCCAGCCTCTCAGCAGAGGACCAGGCCGACCGGAAGAGGTTTCTGTGAAGTTGGGAAATCACTGTTGCTTAACTTTAGGTGACTCAAGCAGCTGAATGGGTGTAACACAAGAAAATATAAAGTAAATATGCTTAGAACAAATACTAATTTACTTTCAACTAAGTTAAAGAAACACGACCTACCATACACTATTATGTAGTAATTAATTTATTAGTCTTCTACAATTAGGCTATTTTCCCATGTATGGATAATTTAAACGAACGTACGATATTTACACAGATTAAGTACTGTCATTAATGTATCAAGTCCTCACCTTATACCCTGCATCTCACTTTACTACAGCTATCAGGTTGGTGTCAAACTTTACGAACAAACGTTCAAAACAAATGTTTTTAAAAAATATTCTGATTCAACAGCACCACTAACGTCACGAAAAAGTATGTTGGTTAAAAATGCGGAAGTGTGAGTGAATTGTTATTGGCTGGGGTTTCAGCCAATCAGTTGTGACCCGGTCTCTCTCGGACAACACGGATTGGTTGAGCTTCAGGTTATGGGCAAGATCTTTGTGTTGGGTGTGTTCGATTATTAACGCGGGCTATGCCGGGCGGGTGGGGAGTACATTTCACAGTATAAACTAAACTACAGTTCTTTATTTATTTATGTAAATGTAATGGGCGACATATTTTAAACATCATCTACTTTTTTATTTATTTATTTCAATCTACATTTTTTTAAACCCTGTAAAAAATAGTACAGTAGGCCTACAATTAAAGTTGCAGCAAAAGTTGTTTTCATAAAAATGAATATAGACACAGATAAATAACACACAACATTTTTATTTTTATTTGACTGGACATTGTTTTTATTTGACTGGACATTCTTTTATCAAACCAAATAAATAAGCGATTTTAACTAATAGCCATAGGGCCTACAGGTCTTATTTTTGCAGTCTTTGAACACAACATGTACATCACACAATACACTTTTTATTGGACTATGATTATAATTTAAAAAAAGAGTATGTCCTGTCAATACAAATAAAATAAAGTAACAAACAAACAAAACAAAACAAAAATCCGCTCCCTCTCTAGACCAAAACATACCTCTCCAGCAGGTGGCAGCAAATGACCACCCACCGCCGTGAATCAGCTGATGGAGACTGTTTTACTTTGACACTAGCCCTGTGTTGCTGTTATGTATATAGACAGATTAACAGGCTGGAATTTGGGTAAATCTTGTCCTTGGCTGATATCTCACTATTTTGGGCAAATAATTAGCCATAAACAGAAATGACCCATCAAAGATCAGCAAAACCCCATGAATGGCTCATTCATACCTTAGATACATTATCATGACATACAGTGGGATTACAGACTGCGGCTGGACAGAGGTCTTTAAAACAGGAAACATTGCACCGTCATCAACTGATTGTGCGTAAGAAAACATTTCCTTCCATTTTCTCTGGGGGATCAGTCAGCAAAAAAGTGCATGTGTATTATGTGTGTGTGTGTGTGTGTGTGTGTGTGTGTGTGTGTGTGTGTGTGTGTGTGTGTGTGTGTGTGTGTGTGTGTGTGTGTGTGTGTGTGTGTGTGTGTATGCAGAACAAAGACAGGTAGGAGTGTGTGCATAATTAGATTAAAAACACCAAATGAACTTTTTGTGCACTCATCCTGATTGCATCCTCTTAACCCTCTACCTCCCCCTCTTTCTCTTCCTTTTCCATGTTTATTTATGCAACAAGTGGCGCCTAGTGGGACAGGACTTGTTTTAGGTGGCTTTTAATTTTTACCTCATATACTGTAGTCAACATGCCATATTCATTATTTTTGTTATGTAACAGGTGCTCTGTAATTAAATAGGTAAACAAACAAAGAATTACATAACCAGGAGGATATACTTTCCAAGAGGACCGGTGACATTTTCAGTTTTTTTATTCCATTTTTTTATTTGCATTTTAAGAAAATATTCACATACCATACATAACAAAAATAAACACATGAGGTACATATAGATTAACATAACATATGACAAATACAAACATAAATTACAAAATAATAGTAATAATAATATCACAAATAAAAGAATGGATACATTATTAATACTCAGGTATACATTAGTTATATTGTTCTATACTCGCTCTAACTTTTTCAGTTTTTTTAAGGTACATTTTAATGATATGACACAATGTATCTGCCCATGATTCTTCCCTTCGGATGCTTGCTATTGTTGATTGGCTTCTTGTTTTGTCATTAGTGAGATAACATCAGACAAAACAGTTTACCTAAGTTATAACTGGCGCCGCATGAGCAACTTCCCAGAAGCGAACGACAATGGGAAAAGAAGGAGGATGCTCTGAATAAACTATGAGAACAATCCATTAGCTATAATTGGATATTAACTTTACTTTGGCAGAGAGACAGAAAGACGATGCAGGTTTTTTTTTTTATATTCAAGTGAGCGCAGAATATTTTCTTTTTGATTTTGAAAGGTAATGACAGTGCTTTAAGGTAGTAATAAACCGGATGATTTCAACAAAACACATCCCATACATTTGTATCATTATCCAAATGACTAAATCCCTTTCTGCTATGACCTACTATACAATGTTATATTTTATATTGTGAAAAGGGATTTCCCTAAAAATAGCATTTTATAGAATTAATATTAGATATCAACTAACTTTCATCTAGTGGAATGTAATGTCAGAGCAATAATAATAAAAAGTAAGTAATACATAATTAAACAAAGAAGCATACCTTATTTACATTGCACTTCAAAACAAAGACAAAAGGAGATTTTAAATAGTGAACACATACCATAGCAGATATATATAAGGCGCGTTCACACCAGAGTACTTTCCCCCGTACCTTTCCCGTTTAGTTCCGTTAGTAGGCTACCCCTGATGTCGCGTTCACACCATAAAGAGTACTTAGTGCCAGGAACTTTTACCCCCATTTTCAGTGCCTGCTAGAGAGGTGGTACCAAAAAAGTACCAAACAAGTACCGGGGACTTCCGGCCGGGGACTTCGGGTAGCAGTATACGCCGTGAAGTTGTTTGCGGCCTGCCAGTAAACCCAAAGCAGAAGAGGACGAAGTGACGTCAGCGGCTCATTTGCGTAATCTTCCCTCAGGGAAAAGTACTCCGGTGTGAATGCAATTGGTACTTAGTGCCCTTGGGTAATAAGTGCCGGGGCACTAATGGCGCATTTCCACTGCAGCGGGTAGCCCCGTTTAAGCGTCCTTAATCGTCCATAAGCGGCCAGGCCAGTTTTTGGTGGCCTTTCCATATAGCGTAGCACCGGCTAGCGGGTACTTTTTCCCTCTTTTTCCGGCCCCATAAAATCGTGGTTCTATCAGGCCAGGGCCAGCATGCTCCCTGACCCCCCTAGAGGAGGTGAGGACCCCCCTAGAGGAGGTTAGGTCCATGGTGTTTACATGCTTATTCATACAATATGTGTGCTTATGCTAACATCATAAGACAAAACTTGGTTCCGTGTTGTGTGTAGTGAGAACGAGCTAGAGTGAGGGGGGCCCCCAAGCCAAAGCTTGCTTAGGGCCCCCAAAAGTCTAGGGCCGGCCCTGCACACACACACAGCAGCCAGTAATCTAATTTATGAGTTTTCATCTACAAAAACTCAAGTTATCCAAAGCTGTGGGACTCGATAAACATCTCCCGGAGTCCTCAGCTCCTGTCTCACCTTTTCTGTACATACCTACTGATTCCTCCATATCTCACATTCTGTTCTTTCTACACCCCCCGTCATGCTGCTGTATGTCACGCTCGTAGCCTCCCTGACCTCTTTGAGTGGTTACATAACACATCATCGGTGTCATTCATTGGCTCAAACCGCTCCTCTTTACTGATCCAATCTCACACTTGTAATCGTTTTTCAACTGCTGCACCATTTCCATTGAGATACCAATCTCTACCCTTGAGATACCAATCTCTACCCCTGGGATACCAATCTCTACCTTCAAAATGTGAAACTGTGGACTTGTTACAGCAGGTGACAGACTCCTTCATCTCACCATTGACTGAAACACGTTGAAACACCAGTTTCCTTCGAACAAGCCAGAGGTTTTTCTCACCGATTTTCTTTTTTCTTATGAGAAATCTGAACAGATGCAAAATCTGGAAGGTCATGTAGAATTTGTCCCGTTTGATTTTGTCCAGAGATGATTTATCGTTGTTTTTCTCCGTTGTGTATCCAAACTATGCAACGTTTCTTTGAAAAAGACAAAATGTATGTAACATAACCCCCACCCCCACCCCCCTCATGGGCTTAAAGCTGCTTTTTGGTATGTGTTTGGCCCTATGGGTCTATGCAGAAAACAGAATTTCCCCTTTCATAACCATGACTCTCATACTAACTAAGTTTATAACACATTGTGTGATTTGATTGAAACATAATTTTCATATGCATTCATCATTTTAGACTTGTTTATTTGCTTAAAAGGTCAACAACAACAGGTGCAGTTACTTGTAGTAACATTAACTATCAAGCCTCATCAGTGCAATGGAGGTGAATAGAACTGTCTATGTGGTGCTCACACAATTACCAAACTTAATTTTATTTATTGTCAGATTAACGAATTTCATGGTTAATCAGGGTCATCATAAAACAAATAATAAAGAACACCTATATGTTGATATAAGGTGTGTGAAGAACTATACAAAATAAAAGGTTGAAAGAGAAAACACATAAAAGAACTGTTGTGGCGATCCAGCACTCACACAACAGGACATAATTAAACAGAGAGGAATCAATAAAACACAAACACAGATATAGCTGATCAATAATTATTATTTAGTTGTTGCAACAAACAAACAATAATGGGAAGTACATCACCTGCTGCCACAGCAGCCAATCGCGGAAATGCCCCCCGACAGTAGCAACAATCATACAGCATATATAGCCACTGTAATGAACACACACACATTTTCCCTAAGCATGTTTAATGCACACACATTTTATCATGCAGCCTACCACACATGTTTTTCTCTCTGAAAGCTATACTTGTATATGTTTAAACGTCATCATCTCATGACATCCTTAGGATTAGTTAACTAACAAAGGTTAATTGTTTTTATAACCTGAGGCCTTATCTGAACTTCCTCTAACCTCGGTGTCAGCTCACTTAAAATGAATACATCTATTGATAATTCAGAACGACCATTGTCTCTCTAACTGTGTGTGACCCAAATCAGTAACACACATCATATAGCTTAGCATGTGATGTCTAATAAATATCAGAAATACGCTGTATTAAACATTCTGCTATAACAGAACCAATCAAAGCAGGCAATTGGGGACCCACATTCAAAGGGGCTTGGTTAAGTAACATCAACAATAACTCATATAATTGTTGCATAAAACCAACAAACGTAATTGCTTCTTCATGAGTCTTTAGGTTTAGTTTGATCAGATTTGATTGGCAGCAATGCTCATCATCATGATTTAAATGTTGCTAAATTCTGATTGGTGGACAGAAATATGTGACATCACTCAGTACAACCCATTTTAATGCAGAGTGTAGAACAAAAGAAAATACAGAAAATCTCTCTTCTGAAATCAATGAAAACAGTTTCAAACGTGCTATTTTTGGATAGGATCCTGATAACGTGCTCACATAAGAAATAATATGATTGTAGTAAAAAGTTGATGTGTTCTGGTGTTTCATTTTTGAAAAACACCAGAAGTACTAACAGAATCAGTAAGCTCTCTGCAGACACCCACCTTTCACGTCCGTCCTTTTATATCCACCTTTTCATCTTGGCCGTTTCATCTCGGTGGCAGTATGAATCATCACAGCTACACCTCTGTGTCACTTTGTCCCAGAAAAGCGGGCGCCAAAGAACTTTATCAGTGTCAAGGGTGTGTTTCAACACCAACCTGATTCCATCAATGACTTCTGGCTCTGTTCATTAAAGAGATCATTTGAGATTGTCGCAAGATGGCAGTATGGCGAACATGTTGCCCTTTGAGGGTGAACAGACTGTCATTAAGGCCTCGCCATGAGCCCCAGGAAACAGGCATGCAGAGCTATTTATAGAGCTGTCGCAAGGAGTCAATAGTGTAGTGTAAATGTGCCCCTCGGGTGGGAAAGTGGTGGCCTGTTTTAATGTCTGCTTTACATTTATAGCAGCATGACATCCAGTATCACATTTCGTTTTAAAAGTCTGCGAGTATAATAATAAACTAATGTAATAGGTAGGAACATGAGAAATTGTATTTATTGAGTGTACTGTACAAAGAGAAAAATATGTGTTTTTTTTTTAGTAATCTTGAAATCGGGTTCGCTTAAAATATGTAATTAAGACTTCTACTGGTGATTTAGGAATTGCTCAAATTGGAATGTCCACTTATGAGGCCCCTGTGCTTATTTAACATTGACATTTTTACAGTTATACAACTGCTTCCATCTTTTCCCTTGTTTAGGCTTCATAACAAACTGGCTTGCCCCTGTCATTGCCCTCCATCTTTGATCTGCTCAAACGGCAAAGTAGGTCAGGGAGCACTGGGAGCGTTTGTAATGCCAATGGGTTTGCACTATTTCGTTTCCTAACAGGGCACACAAACACCAATCTCAGCATTTCAGTAAATGCATTTCTTATGTTGTATTTCTCCACTTTTTGGGTATACCTTGTCTCGTCTCAATATGTGTATTATTACAATGGCTATGCAGCTGATAAGGGACAATACATTGTAGAGACTGACCTCCTGATTCATAAAATAAACTCTCAGACAGGATATTTTTATTGAATAAGTATTTATGTACCTATAGTAACTGCCCTGAATATAATGTAGGCTCTAGGATGTCCTTTTTCAATATCCTTTACATGCATTACAGTCATTTTTAGCAGAAAATATTTAATTGTTGTACCATCAGTGACTTCTGTTGGGCTCTTTACTTGTCGTTTGATGTTTCTACAGTGGGAAAACAACAGTATGCACATGCGCTGAGCCTGTACTATCTTTACATGTCCTCTCCCCTTGACACAGTTATTTCCCCTGCCATCCTAAATGTCACCTTTGCCAAATACTCTTAACAGGAGCGGCCCCCTCGTTATGCCTTCAGAGTGTAATGCATTATTTTACACAAGCAAACATAATATATCAAGCAGTATGATGTACTTTAACAATATTCTTTATTTGTATTGCTACAGAATGTCTCGTGTAATCTTTGGAGCTGGATCTAGTGTCCGATTTTCTCTCTCACTCGAGGCATATCAGGTGCAGCTCCCTGTATGAACTGAAACCAGTACTGAGTGCAAAGAGATCAACAGAAGTCTGTCACATTTCAGCAGTCGAGCAACTGGTGTTGGCCGCAGCTAAATGTTCTGAATGACTCCTCTGATCTCTGTAATGCAACCATGAGCGTGCCAGGATTCCCCGTACAGTGTCGGCCACAGATCCCTGTAAACAATAAATACATCAATGAATGAAGGGTGAAATAGTTTTTATCACAGGGCTGTCAGAAACATAAAAATACGCTACTTAACACAACTTGTACACAAACCAAATAATGTATTTAACTGAAAAAGGGTTTTATATTGTATGAGTCATTTGTGTACTTTTTCCGTGTGTTTTGCCTGGTTTGGTTCTGCATTGCGTATAGAAACAATAAGACATGCGACTCATACGACCTCAAATGATGGGGTTTTTCAGCAATGTTTTTAACAAAAGCAAATGATAATGGTGCATCCTCTAAAATATAATTATTTTTAAATGATATGTTTTTTATGTTGCTCTCTATTATTTTATTTCTTTGAATAATCAATCAATCAATCAATCAATCAATCAATCAATCAATGTTTATTTATATAGCCCAATATCACACATGTTACATTTGTCCCAGTGGACTTCACAGTTTGTACAGAATATACAGTATGACAATACGACACCCTCTGTCTAACGACCCTCACATCGTACCCAAGGAAAAACTTCCAGAAGAAACCCCACAGTTTAAAGGGGAAAAATGGGAGGAACCTCAGGCAGAGCAACAGAGGAGGGATCCCTCCTCCCAGGATGGACAGACGTGCAATAGATGCCGTGTTGAAATACGAAGAGATAATACACATAATATACTTACAGCGTAGGTTGCTAAATGTTTGGAAATGCAATGTAGTGGTGATAAGAAGATAAGTCAACAAGGATGTCAACATCCTGTGTTAAGCCTGATCAGGGAGGAAAGTATAGATGAGAGATCAGGCAGGAATACCACACATGATAGGAGTGTCAGCCACGACTCAAAGTCCAGGACTCAAAATCCAGAACTCAGATAAGGGATCCAGGACATAGGATCCAGAACTCAGGACTAAGGATCACAGGACCCAGGATGCAGGATCAAGACATATGATTAGGATCCAGGACACAGACCCCACAACAGGAATCAGCCACGACTCAGGGATCCCGCGTAGATAGACACCAAGAATATGAGAAATGAGTGTAGTCTATAATGCCAGACATTGGACAGGTTAAACTTTTTATATAGTGCAATAAAGGAAATCTTATTCATATCCAGATGATAAGAAGAGACGTGGTTGATTGTGGCATATATTGAAAAACAATGGTCCTGGCGTCAAGAAACTTCTAGGTGACACTATAGATGAATGTGTATTGTGAGGAAATGGTTAAGAAGTCAACTCTGACTGTCTGTGCACAGAGGCCCCCACATTTCATTGCTCGAATGCTCTTTATAATACGTTTTAATGCTTTCTATATTTTTGGTGATTGGCGGTTCATATNGCAGACTTTCCCACTGGTTGGGTTTTATTTATAAATCGCTGCTTGGGCTGGTTCCCTCTTACATTTGCACCTTTATGTGTGAAAGACAAAGTCTATATGGCCTGCACTCCCAAGATTTTATTCAGATGCTGGTTCCTAAAGTAAGAACAGAACTGGGTAAAACAGCTTTTAAATATGCTGCCCCCACTTCTTGGAATAATGTACAGAAGGAGCTGAAACTCCCAGAATTGATCATTATGGGGGAATTCAAGTCCATCTTAAAGGACAGAGAACAAGACACCATTGGTAGATGTGAGTATATACCAAAATTGAAGATGTTTTAAATTTTGCCAGTTTTTAATGATTTTAATAGTTTCTTTTATATTGCATATTTGACTGGCTAATGTGCCATTCTATTTTTGTTTTACAGCTGTATTTGTCTGCCTGTATTGTCTGTGTTTTATCTGTTGTATCTTTGTTCATGCTGCCGTTCTTGGCCATGTCACTCTTGTAAAAGAGATTTTAATCTCAATGAGTTATTTTACCTGGGTAAATAAAGGATATATATATATATATATGTTCCAAACCACATCAAGGATTATTTCTGAAACAGTATGGAGCACCTTTTATATTTGGCTTTTTTACACATATTATCTCAAGTACAGCGTTAGCTCTGAGTGTTAGCGATGCTTGCTAATTTAAACACAGACCGTATACTTCCAAAACACATTGCGCATTTTTTATGATACAGCTACGTTTCTGATAGGGGACGAGGTTGTGTGGACGGAACGTTGCCAGGAGTTCAATGTAAAGCCAGCCCACATTTTAGTAATGTCGTCATGACCGCAGCAAATCTGGATCGGCTCCGTTGTACCCCCGTTATTAGAGATGTGGATAAGGAGGAAAAGAAAGATGGTTGTTTTTTCTGATACTTTGTGAGTCTCCTTACACACCAGGGACACATATTTTTGGTAAGAACTAAAATATATCCTTATTTATCTTTAATATATTTAATATCGTTTTTTTGGTATGAAATAGGGAACTCAGTTGGAAAAATGGGTTACTCTCCAACACCAATCCAAGTTTGTCTTAAACTGAACCAAAACAGTTGCTGCAATCAGAGTTTTAGGATGGGGTCTTTAGCGGCTTTCCCTAACTGTTGCCATTCAGTCATGAATATTTGGTGTTGTACAGATAAGCCTTTAAAACCATTGGACAAGGGCTTACGTAGTTTTTTTGATATTCTCAAGCTGTCGATAAACATAATTTCTCTTGCTGCCAGATTGTCTTTACGTAAAGAACAACATCACAAGGCTAAATAAATTGACACAAGAAATAAGATAACATGACAAACATAAGATAACATTTCACTTTACCGCTTAAAAAGCGTTAAAGTGAAATGTTATCTTATGTTTGTTTACTTATGTAACTTTTATGCTTTTATGATGCTCCAAGGAAAGTTGTTTCATCGTTTGAATTTAAAAGTTGACCACAGTGTGTCTTGGCACATTAATGCTGCGAAATAAGACCAGAGATTTTTTTCATTTAAAACCTCATTATCTTTGCTGGTCACCTTGCCTAATTGATGTTTATGGTTTGGTGCAGATTTTATGTATTTTTGCTGTACTGGACCTGCAGTAAAAGCGTTGAATTCCAATATTCCAAGAAACTCTCGAGGTGATTTTCATTTTGTTTCTGCTAAGGAAGTCCCCCTGCAGCATAGTCAGTCCCAGTTGTTCGATCTCTTTAATAACATATGTTGGATGACTTTAAAACTACAGGGAGTACACAAATGTAAATAAGAGTTTGTTTGCAAGGATGCTGAATACGATTATGCATGCTCAGCAGAACCTCCCTTAATTAAAATAAATGATGCTCCCTTTCTCTCACCACCAATTTGTCAGCCATGACTCTGTTCCAGGTCTGCAGCCTGTGTTTGCATTGTTATTCAGTCATAAATGTTTGTATTCTTCTACATAATCTCTGCTATGCAGGGTACACAAGAGTCTGCCTTGAAATCAGCTCTAACTGGCCAGTAGTGTTTACTGACCTCTTTATATGTGCTTTTGAAATGCCATTATTACAAGCAAACAGTAGTTTAGAGATGATCAAATGGTTGCACAAAGGTGTATGACAAAGGAAAATGGTATTCATATATTTCTGTTGCGAGGCAGGGACATCCAGTGTTAGCAGAGAAGAGTAATAGGGAGTGAGATGTGTGATTGAGGAGAGAAAGGGGCACGACGCGTGAAGTGCTTGTTTATGAGAGGAAGTCTCACTGGAGGAGGAGCAGGTGGAGCAGACTCTGCTGTCCTGACTGGGGTGAGCAGGTCAGTAAACCATCTGGGATCAAGGAGATGGAGCTGCTGCGGCTCTTTAGGAGCAGTGGGGAAGATCCTGCAGGGGAGGAAGAGAGAAGAGGAAGACAATGTGGAGGCAGGACTGAGACTGGTGGTGCAGCCCAGTTGTTTAAAGTAACTACATTTTTTCTCAAGTACTGTGCTTAGGTAACATTTTACGTTACTTGAGTATTTAAATGTTTTGCTACTTGCTACTTCTTCTCCACTACAATTCAGAGGTGAATTGTGTACTTATAATCCACTACATTTATTTAAAGGTCTCCTATTATACTGTTTTACATCAATATATTATAGTTTTCAGATATATACAAAACATGTCTCTGAAGTGTTTGGCTCAAAATACCAAACAGATCATGCATTGTAGCATCCCATAATCCCCTCTGTTTCAGCCCTGTTTCGAAAGTGCTGATTCTGTGTCTGTTTCTTTACATTAAAATAAGGAGCCAATGCCCCTGTGGTGCTCTAGAAGGAGATTCAGTTGATAAGGTGTGTTGGGGGGNTATCACACATGTTACATTTGTCCCAGTGGACTTCACAGTTTGTACAGAATATCAGTATGACAATACGACACCCTCTGTCCTTAGACCCTCACATCGTACAAGGAAAAACTTCCAGAGAAAAACCCACAGTTTAAAGGGGAACATGGGAGAAACCTCAGGCAGAGCAACAGAGGAGGGATCCCTCTCCCAGGATGGACAGACGTGCAATAGATGCCGTGTGTAAATCGAAGAGATAATACATTTTACAGCGTAGGTTGACTAAATGTTTGGAAATGCATGTGTGTGTAATAAGAAGATAAGTCAACAAGGATGTCAACAATCCTGTGGAAGCCATCAGGGAAGTAGTATGATGAGAGTCAGGCAGGACCACAGTGATAGGTTCAGCCACGACTCAAAGTCCAGGACTCAAATCCAGAACTCAGGATAGAGGATCCAGGACATAGGATCCAGAACTCAGGACTAAGGATCCAGGACTCCGGATGCAGGATCAAGGACACATGATTCAGGATCCAGGACACAGGACCGCAGCAACAGGATCAGCCACGACTCAGGATCCCGGCGTAGATAGACACCAAGAATAATGAGAAATGAGTGTAGTCTATAATTCAGACATTTAGAAACAGGTTAAACTTTTTTTATATAGTGCAATAAATGGAAATCTGTATTCAATCCAGATGATAAGAAGAGTCTTGGTTGATTGTGGCAATATATTAAAAACAATGGCTGGCGTCAAAGAACCTTCTAGGTGACACTATAGATGAATGTGTTAGTTGTGAGGAAAATGGTTAAAGAAGTCAACTCTGACTGTCTGTGCACAGAGGCCCAACATTTCATTGCTCGAATTCTCTTTATAATACTGTTTTAATGCTTTCTATATTTTTGGTGATTGGCGGTTCATATGTAATATTCAGAATTAAGGACAGACAACAACCTTCATCTTTTTAATGAAGTATTGGAAGTCATGTTAACGAGAAAAAAGGCATTAGCTGGCTTCCTGGTTATTTTGCAAACCTCCTGTCAGTTGCGAATGATCAAATAAAGACATATACAAATTGGACAGAATACTCTTTAAACCAGCAAATATGGCATGGTGAAAACGGTATAAGAACAAATTCCCGACTTCACTTCCTCCTTGGAGCAGCTTATCTTTCTTTGAGATAAGCATGCTTTTATCAGCCTTAATGTAATAAACATTTTAATAAGACATTTATACCCTAGTTGATTGTTTGGTCCACTGTTCCCACACATCATGCTCTGATGATTTAACATTTAGAGCTCATAACTCATTAAAGACAGTTTACTATATTGTGAGGGCTAATATATCTTCAGCATCTAATGATTTACCTTTCTTATCGCCCTGAAATTAACAATCATTAATTCAGCTCTAATGTGTTTCTGAGTCTTATCTCAGACTGTGAGTCTTATATCACAGTAATCCGGCTCCACAGGGAAGTAACAGCTGCAAGTTTTGACTCTGTGAAGACTGAAAAATGCACCAATGTACGCCTATACTCATATCTAATCAAAAGGCACTTTGATGCTGACCAGAACATCCTAATAAACAAATGTATTATCTGTTGGTTTGGATGATTTTGCATAGGCTGGAAGTACTGAGGCTATATGGTATGCTAATGAATAAAACCAAGATTCATCCTTGATCCATCTGTGCCCTCAGTCTGTCTATTTCTGTGTCTTTGGTTTGCTTTGAAATCACACCTTATCTAACAATGTCTCCTATGCATTTTATCAAGATGGGATTTAACACAACAACAAAGATAATTTACTCGTCTTGTTGTATAACACTGCATTCGACTCAACTTTTTTCATAGACAGAAAACACAATGTGATCACTCCAACTTATACTGCTTGCACACATTTTGTAATATGGAGGAAACAAATGCTTTACCAAAGCTTTTATCATCTTGCAAAGTTAATATGGCTAACGTGTTAGCAAAAAGTTGCCTATTCACACATACAGCAGTCATGGAGCAACATTACAATTAATTGGGAGTCTTGTTTCTGGCCACCTGGCGAATGCAAGATCAATATTAATTCACATGAAGCACTGTTTCGATGCACAAAATTGCCCACGTATAGGGAGAGTGGGGTAAGATGAGCCAGTGGGTAAGTCGACCCACCCCCTTTATCTAGGCAACTGGGCACATTTGTTGTCATGTGACCATAAATTCAAATGAACCCCATCAACCCGCCAAGAAGGTACAAGAGAAAAACTGAGGAGATCGAGAGAGCAGCCACTGAGGGCAAGGGAGGAAAATCCATCAGAGCAGTGGCAACATAAAGGAAAATGTACAGGTGAACCCTGCGTAGATACATACAAAGCGAGGAGGAAAAGGAAGTGTAAACAGTAGGGTACAGTGGAACAGCAGAGGTAAAGAGGTTCTTCACACAGGAAATAGAAGGAGCTTGCACACCATATAAAAAGAACTGGCCGACCAGTTCCATGGCCTTACTCCAAAGAAAGGAGTGAACTGGCTTTTGAATTAGCAGACAGAAACAACATTCCTGTACCAAACAATTCAGATTTAGACCCCATTTACACGGGAACGCAAACCCAAACGAACCAAATTCGATATAAAAAAAGTCTTCCGTTCACACGGATACGGCTCAATAAACGTGTCCCTTCACACGAGACCGCTCGACCCGCTGGAGACGCTGTAGTATATATGCCGGGCCTGTAAGTGGCGCACAAAATACACCAAAAGCAGCGAAGAAGACCCCCGAGCATGGTTGCCCTTCTGTTTATTCTCCGCCGTGGATTTAGCAACATGTAGTTCATGTAGTTCTCCCTGTCCACTTGTTGCTGATGGTTGTGGTAGAGGAGCTGTAGATTCTGCACTAACATCTGTAGCATGGTCAGTAGCAGTAGCAGTGACCATGCTACAGCAGTGAGCAGCAGAGGCGGGGAGAGGCGGGGCTATGGCTTCATCGTTATCAGGAAAATTATCGTATAGGACGTACACACGGAGCCGTTTGGCCCCCCAGAGCATTCCGTTTGCAGATCTATCCACCTTGGGACCCGTTATCGTTTGCGGGGTCCGTTTCCGGGGTTACGTTACGGCCTCGTGTGAACGAACGGGCTATACCACAGAGAAAGGTAGCGGATACAACCCGTTTCGTTCTTGTGTAAACAGCGCCTTAAACTTGGAAAAGTCAATTGGTCTATTTACCCCTAGATGGCTCAATTTACCCCTTGACGAGGATCAACTTACCCCTTAGATGGGGCAAGTTAAGCCACTAGAAATCTTTTTTTGAGAAATCATACTTTCATGGCCCTTTCTATGATGCATTATTGTCAGTTTGATTGACAGAAAACATCCCAACGGAAAAGTTGTTGTTGTCATTTGACTTCTATTTAATTTTTCTTTGCTTGGAGGACAACATAAGTAAACATTGGCTGATCTTACCCCACTCTCCCCTAATCGGTTTGTATTTAACCCACGTAACAGTGAGCAAGGGCATGTAGCTTAGTACAAAAGGTGACAAAGTTTAGGGAGGATGTTAGGGTGGAAAGGTTATCACCCAGGAGACAACTGTTTGTATCTGGTGTGAAACCAGAGGTCAACTTTGATTTATTTAACTTATTTTCTTTTTTTCCCTGAACCATCATCTTTTCCTTGCGGGCACACTGATCCCTCGTGTTGCTGGACATTGATAAGAAAATCACAATAACGAAACAAACTTTTTTTCGTCGCATATCATAAGAACTATTGTAAAAGAATAGATACATTACATAACAGTTAATCATACATTACTGAAGCTGCTTGGTACAACACTGTACAGTACAGATAGCGTCAGTACATTTTGTACGTCTCAGTTGTTTTATATGCAGATTTCTTCATGTACTGTACACTTAGTTTGCTTATTCACCTGCTACATTTTAGACTGTCCAAAGTAATTACTAGTTTAAACAAAATTACACAGAAACAAGTACATCCTGTGCCTTTTGCAGGAAGAGGTCATTTTGCAGTCACCTACACACAAACAGAGACATGCAGGCCCCAAAACACCCAAGATACCAATCTGACGGCAGGGATTGGATGGAAGAGTGGCTTTGAAAACATTGGACATGGGGAATTATAATGCTCCGCGCCCTCCCACAACAGCAAATGGCTCTGACCCCGCTGTCCTCCCGCTGAGCCCGTAGGCTTCCCTGACAGACGCACTCCAAAAATACTCAAACTGAGAACAGATGATTCATTTGGAGCAACTGGATTGGGGACACTGTTTTATGTAATCAGAGAGGGTTACATTACGGATATAAATCTGGTATGAAGTACAAATCTGTGTAACTCTGTGTGGACTGCATTTTCCCTTTTCAAACCAAAGCAATGACATGTATTAGTCTTGGATATTAAGCTTAAAAACTCATAGCGTGTGGTGAAACTGTGCACCGTATTGGCTACGCATTTCTTCCACGAGGCACTAGAATGATGAGAATGGTCTGGTAAATATTTAAGTTGAGAGTTTTGCTTTCTTTAGGGTTCTCATGTGTAAAGTAGAGGTGAAATGTCAGGATTTTCAGAGGAAACACAGGAAGGTAATGCCTTTACACATCTGGTCCGTGTATGTTCACTGACAGCCGGTTAACTTGATTAATAATGATGGTGGTCTGCACAAAACCTTTCCTATAGGGGAGGTCAATTTTCAAAATGAAATTCCAATGAACTCCTGGACACAGATAGGATTTCTTCAGTTTTTACTGAGAGGGATTACATTATGTAAGACTTCAAATAATCACAATTTGTATTTAAATACATTTCAGCACTCATCAAGTGGATTAACAAAGGCTCACAGGCTCAACAGAGCTACAGCAACAACAAACTATATTTGCATCAAAACAGCACACCAGTGTTACTAACAATATGTTATATTGATCAGTCTTAAAATAAAAAAAAGCATCGTTCTCAAAAGAGATTTATTTTGACGCTTATTTCAGCAGGAACACACATAACAACCAAGACACACTAAAAACACAACACAGTCTCCATCACACTGACAATAATAATGCATGTATTTATTTGTATAATTTTACTAGATATACGCATGGACATTGAAATGCTGTCTGAATGCAGCACTGTCTGTTGCCTGCAAAAACCTGAACATTTGCCAATTTTTCTGCACTGCACTGACTTCACTACTACGCGTTATGTTAAACATTGCAGCATGTATGCCACAAACGTATGTACAACTGCTGCCGCCTGTACAGAGTAGATAAATCATCACACACACGCTATACTGTACACACCACATGTAAGTACTGTACATATAATGTCTTCCCACAGCTGCTCTGTAGTCCTTAAATATTAGACACTCTGCGTGCAAAAGACAAGGGATGACTACCATGAATAGTCTCAAATATCCCTCAGTTTTACCATGCAAAGCACGTCTCCTGTGCACAGTTTGTCATTGTCAAAAGCGAGAAGTGGTCCAAGGAGCTCTTTGCTATTCACCGGACACATTCACAAAAAAATGAGCCGCAGAGGGGGGG
>NW_011337187.1:536039-573991 GCF_000735185.1 Notothenia coriiceps
GGGGGGGGGGGAGAAAACTGGGCTTTCAAAGGAAAACTGAACTAGAGCACATGGCTGAGGGAGGAACTCGAAGGGTTCATATGCATCTGAATGAGCGAGAGACTAGCTGGGTTTAGGCTGTGAGCCTTGACGCCTCTTTTGAGACCGGCAGAAAGGAACGGTCCGGCCATGGACTATTGATATTCTATTCATGCCCCTGGGTGCTTGTCCCTGAGGGGATTTTCAGCTCTCAGCAGATGCTTCACACAGCATCACCAAGGAAGCTATTGTATAAACACATGGAGGTTCATCGGTCATCCCCAGCAAAAAAGCAGGCCCCATTCAAGGAGATTTCCCCAACACAAATAATATTTCTACATTTTCTCATCATTGGTGGACAAACCCTAACCCTAACCCTAACCCATGCACAATGCTTAACTGTGTTGGAAAACATATCTAGGATAATGGCTTTTTTCCATTTAATTTCACTATTCATGGGGGATAAAAGGAGCTAGGAATACGTTTCATTTGACTTGTGTGACTTACGTTTCTCTTGCTCCCTGAAATGAACTTGGAAAATGACTTTGGTCGTCTTTTGATTGAAAATGTAACAACAGCTAAAGTTAGTTTTAATAAGCTTGAGTAAATAAGCCAAATAAACTTAATAAAGTAAAACAATGGCTACATTTTTATAGTCAAAAAATCCTTATTTGCAGAGATTATCTTGTAAAAAATAAAATATAACACCTAGTTAAACTGCTTGTTTTTTTGGAAATAACCATTACTCATGAAGAAATGCATATTATTTATGTTTCTTTGAACTACAATAGGGTGAGCTTTGAGGGTTTTAGCAAACAATGGACGGTAGTAAGAATGCAAATATGCAAATCGTTTATTCATGTAGCTCATTATTTAAATATTACACATCTCAAGGCAAAATTATGTGTATATGCACTGTAAAATATTACCATGATTTCACAATATTTAGCTGTAATATTTTACAATAAATTACTGTTTTACCACTTTACAGTCTTTACCTGTAATGTCCACAATATAATATGTAATTTTGAATTTCACAGTGAAATCAATACAGGCACAGTTAATTACTGTGAATGTACAGGATAAATGATTACCAGGATTTCACAACATGTTACTGTATTACTTCACAGTAAAATACTNTCGTTACCAAGTACCGGTTATTGCGTGTATTCTTTCATGTTGCGGGTCTCAACACGAGCCACTACCGCGGAGTAGAGGTTGGGGCCGTAACAACATGTCCAAGACACTGTGAAATGTACTTTGCACTTCAATGGAGTAATAAAAAGTTAACATGGGCATTTTCTTTGTTTTTCTTTGTTGATTGAGCTGATTGAATTGTGTAGTTATGGTAAAATCCCAGCTAACTAGTCAAATTTACAATGTATTATTTACATTTGTATATTTACAGTAAATTACTGGCTACTGTGTTGCATTACTTCTACAGTAATAGAATACCACAGCTCTGTACTGCTATATCACAGTAATTCCATGGGCATGGCAACTGTAAAGTCACAGTATTTAGTTGTACTTTTATTCTAATTTACTGTAAAATATCTACAGTAAATTACTGTGAAATATTTACAGTCAATTACTGTGAAGTCCATGCAACTATTAGTCACTAATTTACTGTAGTTTTACAGCCAAATATTTTACAGTGTGTTCTAAAATTGATTGAAAACTACAACATTTCAACTTGAAATAAATCAAATGTAATAAACGATGAGTGAATCCCACCTAATTCTTCCATTATGGGATACAGTGTATGGGGGTCTGTTGAAGATGTGGTTAGAATCTTAAAATCCATTTGCTGGTTCAGCCCACTCACACCCCCCAATAGGAGATGAGCAGGTGGCAGGTGGTGGAGATGTAAAGCTTTAATCATTATGCCGTACAGCACGCAAAGAAAAAGGCTATAGATCTAGCCTAATCTTATTACCTTAAACTGCAAATTGAGGGGAAATTGGGGGAATTGTGTGTCACTGCGGGCCGCCTCTTTGCTTTCAGGAAGCACACAATAGAGAGCTGGCCTTGTTTCTGGGCCTCCGATTTATAGGGGGCACAACTATGTTATTTGAGGGGAGACTTGGCACACGCGGTGTCTATACCGAATCCCCCACACCTGTTATTTCTGGCTTCCAGCTACCCATCTCCCCCTGGTTTACTGGCAAGAAGTTCTATAAGAGCCAAACAAAACTGTGTCTGTGTGCTTGTGCTGGTTCTTTGGGTACTAAATGAAGGAGGAATAGAAACATAGTGCGGTCTTGTTCATTGCATAGCCTTATTTATTTTAAGTGGACATAAGGTACACTGTTTCATATAAATGCTCTTCCTGAGATAAGGTGGGATGCATCTGTCAGGAAGACCATCTGTTAAAAATATTAACTGTCCATGCCTTTTCAACAAAAGGCTGTTTTCAATTAAATCTACTTGTTCCACTTGTATGCATTTACTTTTTCTGATTCCATTTGTGTTATTATCCTACATATTGTTTTTGATGAAAGATTCTTCAGTATGATAATTGAACATACAGTAATACATTGGTCACCATATGGTGCATGCATTCTTAAAAGACTACTGATGAGTTATGGCTTGGAGAAATGAACAAAAGGGGAAACACTGATGACTGCAGGGCATCAGATGGATGTTCATCCTAGAAAATGGTGGATGATCTCATTTGGTTTGAATTCAATCCCTATATTAAAATGCAGCATTAAGATGTATCATCAGCCATGTTATGATTTATTTTGCCGAGACTTCCCTGGAATACTTCAAAACATTATATTATTTTATTAATATTTGGACCTCCCCACAATGGTTTGCCGCCAATTGATAGCATCAGTAGGCAGATTTTACTCACATTTGTAGTCTATTTTTGCTATTTTTGCATTTATCTTTAGTTGTATTGAATGTCTATGCGATTGTTTTGCTATATTTATAATTTCTCATATTTTTAAAGATGTTTGAGGTTTCTATGTAGTCATTGTGTGTGTCTTTGTGTGTTTAGAAAAAGATCAGCATCATTGGACAAATACAAATATGAACCTGAAAATAAGATGTTCTTGAATATAATAATCCATCCTTCATTGTCAAAATCTGCTGGTTACATAAACAACAATGCACGTTGTGTTATGTAAGTCACCCCAAGCTATTAGCCTACAAAAGATCTGGTAAACTCACTGCTCTCAAATTCCACAGCTCCAGTGACATAACTTGAGGAAATATTTTTCAAATAATAGCTACTACAGAAACTCTACAAACTGATTCATACCATTTCAACATGTGTTCCCATCTGATCAGTGAATAATGTTTATAATCTAATTTGCTTGCTGAAAGGATTGAGGCACTTCATCTCTAAAGTCAGAGGTGAACATGTCAATCTTATTAAAACTGCCTGCAGCAGATATTTAATGGTAAGTGAACACGCACACTCACTGTCCGGAAATACAGGCAGTGAGTGCGACCAATCACAGTGAGACTTTGGATTAAAGCTGTTCTGTGCTATATTGAGATAATGAGGTCTAATTCTAAGGAAGGATCTAAAGACACATAACAGAGTGAGACGGCAGTAAAGGAGTGCTGTGATAGACCAGGTCAGATTCCCAAGAAGCATAACTAAGCCTCAGGTGCAAACCACCCCTGAATTAACACCATTAAATCTGCCATAAATGCAGACCTTTGTTCATTCATAATCTTCTTAAGGCCTGAGCAGAAGCAGGAATAGGCTGGTGTAATCCCTTTTACCCTGAAAACAGAGTATTGTTGTGACTCAAAATATTAACTTCTGAAACAATGATTTATCTTGTAGGGGTAAGCAAGTTCACCCTTATTTATTGGATATTCAATATTTATTTGTTGTGCACCTTTATTTGCACGCTGTAGGAAACTATATTTGAACTAATTTGGATTTTAAACGAAAAAAATCGATTTGAGTTACTTGTGGATAAAAAGCATTGTATTGTAAACAGACATGACCACCAAAAATGACATAACACATAACAGAAAGAAAAAAATGCTAAAGGTCAGACCGAAATTAACTGACTTTACTCTTTGTGGCAAATAAACGTTGAATCGCGATCTGCTTGGTCTCACAAACACAGACAATTCCATCAGATATCATCTTTTATTTTGTCCACGCCCTATACAAACATGTGTCTCTGCATCCCGTGAACCCATACACTCAAAAGGCCACTCCATGCACTGTGTGATGTACAAACAGATACCTGACTTATACCCATGAACGACTCAGTTCACTTTTGACAAACCTGTTCCCTCGTCTCTGTCTGTATTTTTGACATCAGCTTCATGTGGGTTTCAAACAGAGTGTGTCTGGTTGCATAAGGCAAGGCAAGGCAATTTATTTGTATAGCACAATTCATACAGTGATGCGATTCAAAGTGTTTTGCAGGATCAAACAGAGAAAAACACAATACATTGAGAAGAAATACAAAAACACACAAAATAATTAAAAGAAAGAAAACCATGTATATTATGTACGCATAAGGATGCTGGTCGATGCCCCCGCCATGCTCCCTCCCCGGCGCTCACTGGGGAGGAAGTGTGATGCCAATCAGCTTGTTTATTAGTCTGTCTGTTTTTACTTCAAGGCCTTTCTGTTTGCTGTGCCAACATGGAGTCAGTATCTCGAGCAGGGCAGATAAGATGGCGTCCTCAAAGATTTAGAGCATAGAAATGTCCTACAAAGTAAGTCCAATATTAACACCCTATATAAAAGCTCATAAAAGGACATTTTAAGCTGAATTAGTGTTTCAAAGCATTTCATAACGCACATTCAAACACTGAATTCAGGTCAGCAGACTTGTGCAGCGGATTTGGGGAATGGCATCTCACATGAGGCACAGCGATCGAAAACAGCACCCAACCCAACCGGCTTCCTGATGCCTATGTGTTTGACAGTCTGAGAATAAACTGCAATCATCATTATCTGCAAAGACATCAGAACAAGAGCAGCAGAGAGGAATCTCTGCTACAACATTTGAGATAAAGGCGTTTTCAAGCAATCCTTTTTAGATTAAATGTGTTTTTTATGGAACATAAAGAGTAGTAGCCTCATAAAATCATAGCTTGATCATTGAGAACGTTTGTTATTCAGCACACTATAATAAAACAAAAGAAACGTAGAAATAGAACAGAATGTTCTCGCAACCTTACTAATGGCAAGATCTTAAAAAGATACGGTACCCTTTGAGGTTTGACATGACTAATAGGGTTTCTCATGTATCCTGACATTTCCTTCCTTATACAACATGTGAAAGGAATTTTGTTGTGAAGCTTTTGATTACATTGTTACATTTGTGCATTGCTACAGTAACTGGCCTCCTTTACATTTGACATAGCCCGTTCTGGGGTCAATTCCATTGCATAAAGTTATATTTGCATGTGATCAGATGTTTTCAGGGTTAAATCAGATGAGTATAGAATGATAAGCTAAAATTGATATGACCAAGTTTATTGTTTTCAGTTTCCTGTTTTCTTCATGTTTTCTAGCTAGCATTGCTCTATAGCACCACTAGTGGTCATACGTTCTACAAATCCTGTTAAAACCTAACCCTTTCTTGCATGAATGAGACATGTCCGTTTGATGTTATCGTCACGTGTTGCTAGTATGGTTGAAATATTAGCATTGGATGCAAACTGTTAATGAAAAAAAGAGAAGCTTTTACACAAGAATTATGGATGATTGAATATAATTCCCCAAAAACATTTGTGGAGAAATATACTGGATGGGGAGGAGAGATTCTGTCCATAAACAGCTTTATCTTCCTATCTCTTCCCGCCTCCTGTTACGCCTCCCATCCACTCACACGTACACACAAACACATTCGCTTCAACATCCCACAGATTTACAGCTTTGAACCCTGAGGTCTTCATCGTGTCCAGCGATTTGTCAGATAAACACAGTAGCTGTCATTTCATATTCTGTTGTACAGCCGCTGCCTGCGGGCGAGGGACTGTGGTGACTTCAGTTGTGTTCAGATGTTGCTACACTGCACAGGCACGCTGTAGTATCTATTTTAGAGCATACCCTCGGCCACTGTTATTGTCACAAAGCAAGATTTAAACGAGGAAGGGTTTACATTATGTTCATCCGTTATTCATAGTGTGCATAACATTTTGGCTGCCCTATGTTTTTCACATAAGCCGTTCATTTGACTATCCTTGCACTTGCCACACTGGAAGATACACAGGATTGTTTTGTGCGTTATGAACACTGTGTAGACTGTAGAGTATTGAGAGGGAAATGAACTGTTACACCACCGAAAGGCCTGCTAGCAACTTTACATTTAATAAGAAATGCAGAATGAGAGACGGGAGAGGTTAAACATCTACTGAATTGAAGCTAGTTCACACAATCTGTTTATTTTCTGTTTTATTTTGAAGTGTTCACCCCCTGACTAATTGATGTATCTGTTTTCCCTCCCCGGCCCAGCTGTGTCTTGTCTTCTTTATTGGCCTTGTATGTATTTAAGTTCTGTTGTGTTTGTTGGTGTTTGTGGGGTCTTTGTCTTTCATATGGAGATAGAGGCCTTGTGTGTATGGCTTATATCCAGTCACCTTGATTAAAGGTCATTTTTTTCGGTTTACACCTTTGTCTGTCTGCACTTGGGTCCAACCTTTGCTGCTAAACCCTCAAAGAAAATAAACAGATTGCGACACGTGTGTATTGCTCCAGATTAAGTGTGTTGGAGCTTTTATTCGTATAATGCAATTTTCTTCCGAAATAGGGAGTTTCGCTTCTCATGACTTTCATGACAAGCCAAACTTCCTTTTCTGAAGAAAATTGCGTAAATCTCAATTTTTTAAGGTTTAAAGTTCAGATTGAAAGTTGAAAATATTTGACAAGTTTTAAATTCCTTCTGCTTTGGAAGATGAGTTTAAAACTTGATTATAGATACAAATTGAGGTCAAGTTTTTTTCTTTCTTAGATGTGTGTTATCTTGCAAAACAACACTGCAGAAATGTTGGGAAATCAGACATAAATTATAAAGATTATAATTTGATGCAGTCAAAATTAAAATATTGCACACTTGTTGATGTTTACCAGTTTGCTAATAGGTTACAGTGTGGGAAGATCGTTTACATCTCGTCAAAAAGAACGAACAATATGTTATCAGAGTAACTGTATGTTATCAGAGAGACAACACATGGTGCCAGAAGTCTGGAGCAGACAAAAGACAGTCACGCCCAGATGCGCATCAGATGCAATGTTTTTGGTAAATGAAAACAGTTTTGAAAACAAAGTGACAGTTGCTCAACTAAAGAAGATAATATTCAAAAATATGAGCAGGGCTTTCACTACCTCTAATGTTACATATTAACTCTGTCAGCAGTATCTACAAGGGTAAACTCGTAAACCATTAACCATACCTACACAGAAGCAGTGAGATGTCAGTGATATACAGTTTGAACATAAAAGTAATAACTATCAAATTTGACACAATAGACAAAGTATAGTTGATGAGCACATTTTTGGAGCTCATTTTGTTCTTTGGATAACGAAATATCTGCAAATGCAACATTCTCATCAGCTCAAGTTAATTTAAATATATTTCTCAAGTATAGTATTCAGATAGCTACTTCCCTTCTTGTCCATAACCTAATGTTTGATTATGACAGTTTAACAACTTTTCATTTCAGCTTCCTAAGCAAAACCCATACAATAAACTGATGGATTTCCAAGTTCTCTAAGCAGGACAGTATATGGTTAAACATTTAGTCGTTAGTTCCTCCTCATGAAGCGTGGGAAAGACACTCAAATTCGGTTTCGGTGCATTACAGGAACTGTATCTCTCTTGATGCCACTGTGCCCACATCCCTGAGAAAAAGTACTCAGCTTCCTCAGAGGTTTCAGTTTGTGTGATGCTGAGGACCACAATGTGTCTGGGTGATGTGATGATTCTGAGAAGAGGTAGCAGATGAAGAAGGGCTGGTTCATGGTACTAAAGTGGACCAACCCTTTTACCTAAACTAATTGTCTTTAAAGTAATGCAAAAATACATTTGCCTGATACTTTAACAGTGTTGGTATATCCGAAAAGAATCAGTATCTTTATATTATCTTATGAAACATGATGGAAATATTGTGGTTTTGTTTGAATGCTAATAAAATCACACTGACTTGAAGCAGGAGACCAGACACATTGACTTTTTTTTTATGTTCAACCCAGACCACAACCTTTGCCTAACCTTTACCAAGGCCTCCAGTAGCTTTCTAACCTACAACACATGAGATGCCGCTCTTTGATGTCAAAGTCCTGTGCTTTGTACACCCGACGATCCACCCACAACCTTATCTCTAGGACTTCCGTATATTAAAAGGATGTCCCATATACGCAATAATAAAACAAAACGTTGATAGTTAACATAATCCATGGGGCTTAACAGGTTTTAAGCACATAGTGATTTTAAGACAGTGTTGAATTGCTGCAATCACTCTTAATTGGGTATACATCATAATCCAGATTGATAATTAAAACTCTCTTAAAAGGAAGCAAATTGTCATATATTGTCCAACTGTTTGTCTTTGGAGTATCGTATTTTCCTTTTGGTGTAGAGCCAGAATGCTGCCATAGCTCCTCGACAAGTCATTACTCATGGCCACATTTGGGTGTGCATTGAGGATGTGAAATGTGCTTCATGTGTGTGATGTAAATCAGCTGGGACATTCAGAATCTCTGCAATCTTAAACCTGTTTGAAAGCATGAGGAGCCACGGCTGTTGCACTTTATCACTTCATCACCACATGGTACAGAGGCTCTCAGTGATGCTATTTAGACTATCTTGATCTTTCAAAGGCGTTATCTTTCTATAGGCTTCTGTTCCCTAAAGGTATTTCCGTCCCTGGCGCCAGACAAGTGTTTTTTTTAAATGAAAATAACTATTTTGTAATATTAACAGTTGTCCGGGCGTTTTGTTGATAGGGGGGATTGGTCAGAGTTGTGTGATATGGGCTGAAGTGCTTACAGTTTTATTGCGCTATCTCTGTGTATTTCCAAAGAGAACAATGTGCAATGTTTCAGCACAAAATGAAATGTTTTATAGAAATCTGATACCTTTTTAGTGAGCAAAGAACTCCCGGATATAAAACAGAAAAGGGAAATTCCATCTTCTTTGCATTTTCCAGTCCTTTTATTTACATTTATTACATTTTTTGTACGGTAACAAACTGAGTGCAATATCCATTTAATAAAGATTCGATTTGGGTAACACAATTGATGTATACTGTCCATAGTAGAACATTTGGTATTTAAAAATAAAGCATGTTTCTTTTATTTTAAGAAAACTGTGAGAAAATATTTGTAATGAAACAAACGCTAAACAAATAGTTCATTCTATTTAATCCTGCTCCAGTCACATACTCTTTAAATCAAATGCTGCCAAATCATTTACAAAGAGGAAAGATGAATACAAAAAAGATTACATTAATCTCTTGATAGCCCGTGCAATTCAACAGAGTTAGACCAACATTAGATCTTTAATACATAATCTAAAACAAACACATACCTACGTCGGTCATTGTCTGGCCACTTAAATGTAATGACTATCGTGCAAAGAAAGATCAGGCCACTCATTCTTAAAATAAAAATCAAACATTATCAAAGCTGTGACATCATCAAGGACCTATTACAGAGATTAAGCTATGTACACTGAGCATATTTCTCAAATGAACAGCTGAAAAGCAAATCTCGTGACCACGTTGCTGCATTTATCTTCCTTCACAGGCACTACATTAAGGTGGTAACGTGAGAGACTTGACCTCCTGCAGCCTTTCAGGAAACCCTACTCCCATGGGTAATGCTAGCCAGCATACCACTGAGAGAGCACAGACCATGAGCGTAAATCCGGCCCATGAGTGGATTAATTTGACTGTGGCTAGGAGCTATGAAAGGGGCAAATCATTGGATAGCAGCGGTGACATGAAGAAGAAGAAGACAAGATTTGTCTTTGTTCGGGTGAATGAAAAAAGGGAACAAAAGAACGAAGGAGTGAGAAAGTGAATAAGTGACTGTTGCTATCTATTCAGGCGAAACATGTCTCCACCTCGAAAAGTTTGTGTGTGAGAAAAAGTGGGGGACAAAGAGAGAGAGAGAGAGAGAGTTAGAGAGAGTCAAACCAACAATCAAACGGACAAAGAAATGGCTGGAACTGGTACAGGTTTGGCTCACTCTCACTGAGCAAAGAGCCAGGCTGATAGGCACATTGAATAGCCTCATTCTTCTTATCAGTGTGGCCAGCAGGAGGAGGAGGTGAGGTTCTCTGTAGGTGACCTAGATAAGGTTCTCCTCGATCTGTACAGGGAAAGAGGGGCGGCCTCCAAAGGCGTCCCACCCCTCCTCTATCATCAGCCGCTTGTTTTGTTATCAGTAGAAAATGTATGCAAGTCAGGAGATATCAGCGTGAGGGACCCCACTCCAAACAGCACATGGTCGATACTGTGTTATGTCATACAGTATGGCTTTGGCATGGACTGTGTTGGCTCAAACTCAACTACTATGCACTCTGATTAAGGGGTTATAGTAGGGACATCCATGCCAACAATGACATTCTTATCCTAACACGAACCCTATACACACACACAACTCAACCTTGCTCTCGTCCAGAGATGGCAAAAGTACACATAACCTTTTCTCAAGTAGAAGTACAGATACTCATGTTTAAAAATACTCTGGTAAAAGTAGAAGTACTGACTAAACTTCTTTACTCAAGTAAAAATAAAGAAGTATGGGCTTTGAAATGTACCCATAACTACCAACTGTTTTAAAGAGTAACTGACCTCCCTTTATATTAATAGAACAATAATGTCATTGTTAGCTAATGAATGTTTCCATGCTGAACAACGGCAACATGACAACGTTTTAATTGGTCGCTCTTCTTTAGAGAAAACCAGGAAATGATGGATATACGGATCTTGTTCAAATCAATAGGCACGCAATGACTCTAAATAATAATGATCCTGCCACCGAACGCAGATTAAAACTAAAGTAACAAACCTGTTTTGAAAATGGAAGAATTCGAAAGTACAGGTATTTGTCTTAAAAATGTAAGAAGTGAAAGTAAAAACTCCTCAGAAAAATAAGTAGTGGAGTGAAGTACTGATACCAGAAAAATGTACTTAGTAACGTATTTGTACTTCCCACCTCTGCTCTCGTCTCATGACAATATTTTTGAGTTTTTTGTCCTTTTTGTCTTTGATCTTAGAATAAATACTTGTAAACATGAAACACAATGACAAGTTGAAATCCAGAAATTAGGCCACAAGACACGGAAAGTGTTTCATGCTAAGGGTTGTCGATAATAAACTGGACCTTACTTGGAATGCTGAAGTCTTCAAATCCTCATATGTGTAATGCATCCTGTAATGCATTCAAACATTAAGCAGAACTCTGGTCAACAATAGCGAGGTTTGATTGATAGTGTCCAATGCCAGAAGTTCAACATGTTAGCACGTTGTTTACAGGAATCGAGTTTAAGCACAATTTGCATTTTTGTCCCCCAGAGACACCACACTATGTTCCTCATTGGCTAGGGTAGAACCATGTGTGTCGAAAGCATAGACTGTATATATAGGTCGAAAGAGACACAGATGCTGAGATTCAGGGTGTAAATTGCAGAAAAGTTCCCACTAGTTCCCCCAGTTCTAAGTGACCCAAGAGACCAGACCGATTTTCGGTGCCTTTACAAAGATGTCATCATTCACTGGTTTCCCGTTCTGCCAACTGTGTTCAGCGGAAAGTGCAACAAAGCCATATGTGGGATATGTGTGGCGGTTCTTAGTTTACTCGCACTCCCACAGAGGCATTCCTGATCCATAGACTTAACGATTGAAATATAGTTATATGGAAAAGTGGGCATACTTCAATGCAACTGGACTAATCTGATGAAATCCTTTTGATTATGTTGTGGATTATGTTATGCGTGCGGATTATAGGTTTAAAACTGACACACAAAATGCACAGTCATCATTTTCCACCCTGACCACACAAGGAGGGATTTGTAGGTTTGACCCACATTGTAATTGTAAGTTTGGTTCAGAAATGGCATGAACCTGTATGCTCCCATTAAAGTGAGAGCTACAGCATAATGTGTGGTCCATCTGTAATCTGTAACAGAGCTTTCGGAGAACAAATTTGTCAGTTTTGTTTATTGCTGTGTTTGCAAGATATAGCTTCACATTCGCTAGTTTGTTTCTAGGAATAAATTGAAGATACAATTTTTTTTAACAAAGCTGTAGACCAATTGCACATTTGACTGTCTCCTGACAAGGAGTTTGTCGTCCTTTTAAAAAATGGTTTCACCTGTTACTTGGAATGCTGAAGTCTTGAGATCCTAAAATGTGTATACTAACTGAATAACTGTATAAATCAATCAAATCACCATTATCCAAACGCTGGTTAAAAGTAGCTAGAAATAAACCACTGTAATATAGTTATACGGTCCAGTGTCACAAGTGTTAGTAAGACGGTAAATGGAAATCAATTTCAAGCACAATTAGCATTGATGTCATCCGTAACCCCCAAACAATTCCACAAGGTGCCCCAACAGACCAGAACTAAAGGCAAAGCATATATATTGAACGTTTAACAATTAATAATGGTAACACTCAGAGGATATATTTCAGAACATATCTTCAGTTCATGAGGTTTATGACCTTGCTGGTACTCCATGATTTAATTCAGACCTTCTTCTTAGTCATATGTCCTGTCAATCAATTCTGAAAGTTTTGCACACACCCTACTTTAACATTGGTTACTTCGAAGCAACTGCAAACACATGTTATATTCTTCAGAGAAATTGCTTTCCTTGGCAAATGTTGGAGTACAGTGGCTTGTTGAGTCGGCCTGTATGCTTGTGCACCAGATGAATTGCGGTTTACTTAAAATGGACACAAAGTAGGACTGGTGAGTCACCATGAGCAGCAATAGCCCACGTAGCTGAAACTAAAACAGATTCAATGCTCAGAGGAAGCATGTTCTGGTTCATGTTCATGTTCTGCATAGTAAGGGGGTCTACCTGAGCAATAACTAGACTTAGCATTGGAAATATTATCATATGGAGAAGTGGGCCAACTTGCATTGTTAATAGACTCAGCTAACACAATCCTGTTGATTATCCTTGCCGGTTTAAAACAGACACACAAAATGTACAGTCATCCTTATCCATCTTGTCAACACCATAACTGATTAATCAATTAATCATCAACAGATGTATTGTCAGTAAATGCAACACATACAGTCTGTAATCATCACCCACATTATCGTTGTCAGTTTGGTTCAGCACTAGCATGACAACTGCAGTTAACAGGGATTATCCCATGATCTCATTATAGATAGTGATACAACACAATGTGTGGATGTGTCAAATGTAATTTAGAACCCAACGGATGGTCTCATAACAGAGCTGCAGGAGAATAGACTTGTCAGTTTTGTTTTGTGCTTCTATTTTTACTTTCTAAAAGGCTATGTGTGATAAAGATGGTCAAATGTGATTTGCATTTACAATTCATAAGTTTCAAGCGGGCTATTTTGCGTGTAGGATTGAAGATACCATTTTTAAAGCAGCAAATCTACTAGACATTTGTACATTGAGTGATAAGAGAGAATAAAAGAGGCAGCAATAGGAAATATACAAAATGGAGGCTTTCGTTTAATGGAGAGGATTACAAAACTAAATTGTCTTTATTTGCCCTTTCTCATGGGAAACTAAATATTAAAGCTCTATTTCATTAATATTTGCATTTTTACTTTGTTTGTTGACATGTTTTCTGGTCACCATCATCCCCATGGATTAACAAAGTAAAACAATGTTGTTGATGTTTGAAGTAAATATCCTGTTGTCCCAATGTCTCATGGCTGCATTAAAAGCAATATAACTGTGTATTAATGTAATGCATTTTTAATGAATGTATACGACCAAACAATATATTTCTCAACATATGTTCTTTTAAGCTTGGGTTTATTGTTTGAACTACAAATTGACTTTACCCGCAGTGATTACAGAGTCACACACAGGGTCAGTGTTTGTTAATACTTGCATGTCTGGGAAATAGAGTACACACTAACATGTGCTTTATACAAAGGATTAAGCATTTCCGTAATACATATGTTTACATTTCAGATATCTCATGTGTCATGTGATATTCCCAAGCTTAAGGCCTAAATGTGTGGCAACATTTTGTTTCCTAATCAAGAAATACATGAGAATCATACCTTTTGTCACAGTGGATTTCACATATTTCAGTAAAACACCTTTCTTATGAAGTGAATGTTTACATAAAATGGCCATTGGCAGGAAATTACTGAGGAAATCTGCTGTAGAAATGTTTACGTAAAACCATTCTAGCTCACAGTTTGAAAAATGCTTAGTGCTAAGTGAAGGGCTTCCTGAACACTCTCTTTGAACTGATGACTGTAGATTCTGTATATATGTGCCTGAGGAGTTTGTCTACAGAAGCCGATATGAAATGCCATATCTGCTTGATGAATATGTTTGACTATAAGTAAGTGAAGTGTTTACGGTCTAACCATCTAACCATAACCCTACTGCATTTTTTCTGTCCTTCTTGCCAGGATTTAAAGACTCATGGGATACAAGACATACATTAGAAAATCGTCCGAGTCCAATTACAGCCCTTCGTGTCATAACATTTCAAACATGATGTTGTTCATCAGGCGTGTTAAAAAAAATGGTAACCTCCTTAAGCAGAGTCAGATGTTCTTTCACATGATTGAACAACAACATGTGATCTAATGAGTACACTTAAAACTCTGAAAAACACACATCCCTTGTATACATGAATTTAGAGAATAACATACCATGATACTGATTACATCGGTCAAACCAACCGAGGGTGACCTTCAAATTTTTTAGAGAAAGGGTTATTGTGATCGAAACGTCAAATATTTTTCCAGAATTGACAAAATGGTGCTGGAATTATCTTTTTTTTATTAGTTATTCATTGGATTACATTGCCCTTCTGATGTATTCAATGGAGGGGAATAATTTAAATCCAAGGAAAAATGAAAAATGTAACACTTCAATTAAATGACGACTGGGCAAAGGGTTAGGGTTAGGGGGTTAACCCTAACCCATTTGCCGTCAATGAGATACGATTAAAAACTCCAGTACCGCCAATAAATGGAAACTGACATCTCTTTGTTAAATGGTAATACACAAAAATGGCAAATTATTATTCAAGTATTCAACATCCTGAATAAATGAGTTACACAGCATCTCTACTGCAGGTTGATACATCCCCTTCTCTGTTGAATTGGAAATTACTATCCTTGACATTTTAACCTTACTTGTCAATCACACAGAGGTGCAACGTCAGATCTATTGTCTGCATTCTGCTGAGGTGTGCATTGAGATGGCCTCCTACTCTGGCTCACCCCCTCTCTCTGCTCTCAGAAAATGTTTATAGTTCCTGTCTCCTTAATACATGTCACCATCCTGCCACGCTTGATGTACAACAATCTGCACTACAGTTGACAAGCCTTGGGGAAAATGTGTGACATGCTGTCCGTGACTTACTGTACTATGCACTGACCATAAGGAATTAGCCCTGATTTATTTACCCTAGCGTTATACTGTATGTTCAATGAAATCCATTTAAACCACAATATGCCATCATCATCTCATGTTTATCATGGGGGGATCAAACCAGTGTAACTAACATAAATCTGATATGACATTGAAGTGTCTGACCTTGCCGCGGACTACAGCCAGGCCTTGGGTTTTATTCTCGTCAGTTAGTGAAAGCATGCTTCAGGGAGACACAACATGCAAGTGTGGACACATCTGTGTAACATGATGGCACCCAGCAGGGTCTTTCCTCTCACCCAGCTGTCACAACAGTCAGTAAGATGAAAGATGCAAGACAAAGGCAGTCAATGCTGGTGGGATGATAGGACTGTGGAAATAGGAAGCTGTGCTGTGATTAAACAAAGGTGATCAAAGTCTGTCAAACAGTCCAGCATGGAGGATGTTTAAAAAACAACTTTGGTATAATTCAAACCTTGAGGATATATGTTTGTGCAGAGAACGTCAATCAAATAACTGTTTATTAAACCCTTTCCCTGAACTCCAGAACTAGTGGCCGATCAATTTCAGACGTAACCAGTTGGTGTTCTTTGTGTTTTTCATTTTATTTCCTGATGTCAGTATTAAGTGCACTGTATGGTAAGAATATGGCATGGATAAATTAGATTTTTCTTTGCACCACAAAAACAGTATTAGTGTTAAAATGACTGTCAACATGTTGTTTTCTCGCTTCAAAGCACTTTCAATTTCAAATTCAGGCCTAAAATTCCCTGTTAGCGAGCTTGTCGAATAAGAGTTATACATAATACAAATAGTCCTCCCTTATTTGACACACAAGGCCCATTCGCACACACAAGAGGCTCAGTGGCATTCTCAAATGGACACATTTTAAAATGTTGATTTTATAATATATTTACTGCACGACAAAACTCAAACCGGACAACAAAATAATGTAAAATGGTTTCTTAAACAGTTAGTCTGGGGTGGAGACTATAGGGTGAATGGTAAATAAAGAAAATATAAAAAAAGAAAACAAATTATATATTTTAACTGTAATAAAAAATAAAGTAATATAATAATAACAATTATAATGTACACTGATGCTTATACTAATGGGAGAAGCCTGTCATGGTCCCTCCTCCCTTTCTCCTTCCCTGTGACACCAGCCTGTGCTTGAGTGTTGTTTTATTATTTCCAGCCTTTTGTTTGAGCGAGGTGTGCTTGGTGTGTTTTGGTTTTGTCTGATTGTTTCTCTACCCTCTGCTCTCCCTGTCTCTCCCGCTGCACCCTTGCCCATCCTTTACAATTCATCTTCTCTCCCTGCACTAAGCACCAACAGCCAGTCTTCTTCTGATCCCCCCCATATTCTGTCAGGTTTCGTGCTTCCATCTCCTAAAACAAGATTGCTCACAAGTCTACAAGAATTGGCCTTTTCTCCAGGAAAACTGGCTAGGTTAACCTGTTAGTCCACCTGCCAGCTGCCCCATCAAATCACCTCTGTAAATAAAGATGTGAAGTTCGGTCATATGATTTATGCCTCAGTTACATGACAGTACGAGCCAGCCAGAATGAACCTAGCTAACTTTGATTCAGTCTACCAGGGAGCAGCTGCTCTTAGGTCAACGTTGAATCCAACTGATTTTGGATTTTGATCAAATCAGCCTATCAATTTTTATTTAGATTGCCCAAAATCATTCATTACAAATTTGTGTCAGGGGGCTTTACAGACTGTACGGCGTATATTAAAAAAATCTGTTTACGGAAAGTGTCACCACTACTGATAACATGTGAAGCCAAACAAACTTTTCCATTCAGATCTTAATCAAAGGTTTTTTTTTGTTATTGATTCTGACCGGGTTGGCCAGACAGACATAGTAGTCAGTAGTCCATTGCTCTTATTTTTATTGACATTTTCTAGGGCATGTTCCACATCAGCATGACTCAGGGTACAAATTGACGGGGGATGACAAGGACACATTTAGATCTGCATGGGCAAGCCAACTTTTACATCAGGGACGCACACAGACCAGCTTGACATACTTGTAACACCAACCCTCAAGCAGAAGAGCTCTGTTGATTAAAATCTGTCTCAACTTCCTGTTAAAGGTTCAAAGAGGAAGTGGGAAGTCAAGTGTCGCTCAATTCAATTCATTACAATTATTATAGCTCTTTTCCAGAGCTCAAAGCGCTTTACAGATACACATTACACACATATCAGACATGTAACGGTTATGTACTGTGGACAATACCCACAGGAGCAAATTCAGGTGAAGTGTCTTGCCCAAGGACACAACGGCCTGACGCAGTGGCGGCGGGTTTCGAACTGGTGTTCCCCAACGCCCCCTTGATCTGATGATCAACGCACAGCCCACTGCGACAATCCGCCCATCTTCACACCTCAAAGTCCTCAAAGCGCTTTACAAGTACACATTACACACATATCAGACATGTAACGATCATGTAATGTGGACAATACCCACAGGACCAAATTTGGGTGAAGTGTCTTGGCTCACATTTCACACAGGGTGATTATTAAAGTCTTGAGAAGACTGAGGTGTTAGCAGCTATGGGCGATGATCACCAATTGCCATCCATGTGATTGCAGTCATATTTCTTTTTCACTATAGAAGTAAAACCAGCATGATAAATATTGTATATATGCAATAATATATTGTTATATATGTATATGTTTTTCCTTAATGACCATGTTCTGTTTGCTGTTAAAGATTGATTACCTAAAATAATTACACACAGTTTGGTATTAGGTCAGCTCTACTCCAATGCGGAAATACAGCTTCCCCTATGACACAGTGCAGTACTTTGGACTATATGCAGCCTAATCTTGCCAGGCATTTTCCCAAGTACTTACAAAATCCAAAAACTTGAGCTACTGTTTCCGAATGTGCTACTCATAAGGGCAATAGTGACAAATAATAAGCACACCCATTAAAATGCTGTAGATATACAACAGCCAAGTATTTACATCTAATATTTTAGAATGCTGACATATTTTATATTTTGCATGCAAACATGTTCATCTTATCAAATATGATGCATTTTGAGAGAATTTTAAATTGCAGTTTAAACCGTAAAATGTCAATAAGACTTGTGGGTTGATTTTGATTGATTTTGGGGCGATTTGGAAGATTTAGGGGACTCCTAGTACTAGACTCCTGGTACTAGGATGGGTTAAATGCAGAGGCCACATTTCACTGTGTGACCATTAAAGAGGGTTTCATCCCTCCGATTCTATTTTATTTGGATTGGACAGATTTCCTATTTATTTGAAGAAAAAGTTTCCACAGTAAAGATAATACTATTCATCTTGTGCTCTCTATATCTGATGGTCGCTACACTGCTCATGGTAGTAAGAATCAGCCCACCGAGAGTACAAATATGGCCACTTTGTGCTTAAAACTGCAATTTGTTTTATCCTGATGGATGGATTCAGCATCCTTAATAAGCCCCCAAACCACTCGAAATGTTTTGAATCGGTCAAGTAATTTTAAAACTATGTTTACATTGGCTATAATGCCATTCATTTCAATGAACGCAATGTAGGCTAATTGTAGGTATAAATGTGTGGGTTTCCTATGATGGCAACTAGACTATATCCCTATGGTTCTAATGTAAACAGCAAATACCTGGCTCAAGACTCCTTCTTCTGAGAAGGAAGTTGGAGTTTTCCATTTTGAAATTATTCATCTGAAAACTGGTGCAGATTAGTTGAAAATATGTAAATATTGGATACATAAAGGAATCTTACACACTAAATGTTGACAGCATGAATTATGGGATTGTGTAATTCTAATACTGTTAGGTTTAAGGTGTTGACAGTTACAAATTGAGTCACTAAGAGGAATTTTCACAAACAGCTGACAGTTTGACATCCCAAAGAAGACTTGTACGTCTGATAATCATAACTGATTTCAAGAAAGAAAACACTTGATTGTTAGTCACAAAAATACTTTATTGAACTAGTAAAACGTCCACTTCCAAAATAGAATGACAACAGCACATACTCATGGGATGGCCCTAACATTGATTTGGCATAAGGCGCATTTATGTTTTATGTTAATTGCAATCTTTATTTCACATCATTTTCATCAAACTTCTTTATAGTTTCAGAAATGCTTACCGGGGTATAGGACCAGACATCTTCAGGACCTGTCATGGTCTTTTGTTAATTATTCTCCTATACAGGGCCTGACACCAGGCTGACACTATAATCTGATCTGTTGGCAGGTTCTTTTCTTCCTTGTCTTCCTTGGCAGGGTAATTTATTCCTTGGCTTTGTGCATTGGCCACTATGGCTTCGCCCACAAGGGCAACTGTGCGTTTTAAGCATTAGCACTCGACACATTGGGGTTTAAAAAAAACACATGAAAAGAATTCACACATTACATTTAATTTTTTTTTAAAACAGAAACAATCGTCTGTATTGCTATACTATCTGGGCATCAACAACACAGATCGGCTTTTGGTTACAAAAACACAATTTAGGACTAAGTTAAGACTTATTTTGCATAAGCTGTCAGGCTTAATGAAAAATACAGAATTCACAATGATAATAACACACAACACATGATGGCAAACACAAGACAGATTTGTAGATTAGGCTGTAAAAACTGAACAATTGCTATGATGTTCTGTAACTAGCACTTAGCAAAAGACTGTCCTCATGTCCTTTGTTGCTTTACACTATGTTCAAATCAATAAGCAGGTCAGTGCCTATAGGCATCATGTCTGGATGAGACCGTGCGTGCCACGTTGTGTGTGTGTGTGTGTGTGCGTGCCAGGGGGGGATTTTCTGATTCAATCGGTTGTGATGGAGGCGGCTGCAGCTTTTCATTAAGCTGCAGGGATGCAGAGGCTGGCAGTCGGTCAGAGATTACTGCCAGACTGGCAGCAGGAGTGTATGTGTCTGCGTCTTTGATCTGCACCTTACCCTCCTCACAGATGGTGATGTAGATTTATCCCTCCCCCCTATCATGTGCTGTCTACTCCATGGTGGTTCGAAAGCACTATATAGATTATTAAACTCAAATCCATATCCTTGCTTTGTTTGTTGACACAAGGAAGACCCACACACACTAGTGTTATGTCTCTGAAAACATTGGCACCAGATGCTGAATCCTGGTAAACGTGCCGTAGCCATCGTGAAGTGCTTGTCTTTTAAAATGAATTATGACAGGGAATCTGTGCTGGCTCATTACATACATTAAAAAACAGAGATCCAAATATGGCAAGGGCTTCATCTCACAGCTAGAGCGCCCAACGTGAAAAAGCAATGGGCCACAGGAATTTCATTTATTTTAAAAAATTGGACAGAGAGAGACATGTGTGCTTTGTGGCGCACTGCAAAAGAGGTAACTCTGACTAAAGGGAGGGGGGAGGGAGAGAGCAACAGGGCAGAAAGGGTAAAAAGGGGGGGAAGGGGTATTACTGGAAGGAAGCACGGACAGGGCGACCCTTGAGAGGCTGGGGAGGGCGGTAGTTGTCCACCATGCAGCACTCGGGCTCACCCTCAGCAGAGAAGAGCAGGCTGCGGAATTTGGCCATCTGTGAAAAAGGAGAAGACTTGCGTTAGTCATTGCTGATGACCTCCTGTGTCACTAGGCAAACTAGTCTCACTGCGTGCCGAGTCACTGACTTCTATTCAGAGTCGTGTACTAGCAGCTGTACTGTTGAAGCATTATGGGAAATAGTTGCTTTCTTACTGTAAGGTACAGTATATGAGAAGATTGATACCATGTATGTCTGTACAGTAGTATAAAGCTACAGCTAGCAGTCTGTTGGCTTATCATAAAGAATTACACACATTTTTTGTCAAACTATTTAAGTCAGACTGGAAACAAGAGTCAACCGTTACAGCACAGTGTCAAATGACTTATCATTAACTCTTCAGCCACATGAGTATAATATACACATTGGATAACTATTCTCTACTGGGACAAAATAGTTAAGCTAATTGTGTATTACCTGAAACCATTTATGAATTGTATATGTGTTACTTTATATCAACAACTTGTGTTGTCATTATCCGCTTGACCGACTTAAATAGCACCAAGTCTAAAGGTTATGTCAACACGTCTCACATTTTTACCCTTGAGACACCTACTCGCCTCCATGAAATAAACATTTGAGCAAGCAGTGTTTATTCTAACATGGCCTAAAGACTCCAATCACAAGGACAAACCTTCCTGGAGGGGCTGTTAGTTTGGATGAATGCTTGGTTGGAAGGAAAATCTCTATTTCAGTGGTAGGATTATGGGTAATTTTAGGAGTAAACACTTGGCAAATGCAGGTATGATGTGTAGTTATATAGAGAATCACCCACTGACTAAGACTAAGTATATTTATCTAAAGTGCAAAATGCATGTGTGGGGACAATATTTCCTGTTGATTACTTACAAAAAAAGAAATGCTGTGGTAATGCAACAGCATATGTGTGAACTCTCGTTTCGCGACTTGTTATCCATATGAAAGGTGAAATAGCTGCCTGTATTGCCTTTCCTCCCTTAACAGAGGTTCTTCTTTTCGTTTAAGCCACGTAGCTAATCTGAACAATTAGGTCCTTGATTTCAATCTAAATGGAAGAGAGGATTTGCTATTCTAGACCGTGGGCACACAGCCAATGCTTGTGCTACCGCTGAATGGCCTCTGTGAGCTAGCCATACCTGCTGACAGCTGACACTGATTGGCTGTTTGCAGACAATCCAGGTAACGCTCTCCAGCAGGGGGGGTGTGGTCAGGGAGCCGTCATATGTCCAGTAGTCAAGACAACCAGGCAGCAAGGTAGAAGGGTCGAAGTCAGCGAAAGAGGTCTGCTTGCCCTGAAATCAATAAAGAAAAAAACCAGGCTAGTGGAAAACCTCATTTTAAATCATGAATTGCTAATGCATTATGTTCTTTATGGAAACATACTTTGGCCCTGATGTCATTGAAGGCGTCGAGAACCTTCTGGAGACTGGGATTTGCATCACCGATCTGAAAAAAACAACAATATCATGTTATTATAGTGATCATTATTACCAGTAGTAGTACAGGAAAAGTTGCTGACTACAGTAATACTGACATGCTTTAAGCGTTATTACTGACCTTCAGGAATACTCCAACAACAGCGAGCCCATCAGGCTTGCTTGCAGCCTCACCGAAGCTTGGGTATTTGGTGTTCCAGTGCACCAAATGGAGCTAAAAATAAAATAAATAGATCAAAATAATGTAATTTCCTCACAGATTGAAGTCAAATACAAACATCCCTGGGGTTAAATAGCTTTAATGGTTGAGTTAAGGCGAAAATGACAGATAACAAGCAAAAGAAAATGCTAACTAAGTTGTTTACTGGCAAACATAAAGGGACAGAAAATGGTTTCGTTAATATTGAATGTCAACCCCAATTTGTCAGATACTACAGCTTTCTGAGTATAATGGTCACCATAATGGCTCAGAGCAACCGTACCTCAGCAGGATACTTGGTCCCAGCCACGGTATGTTCAGAGCCTTTGTCATCAGATGCTCCCCAGTGGAAATGAAACTGCTTGAGCCTGTACACCCCTGAGATGGGTCCTTCTTTCAGAGCTGCAGAATAAACAAACATCTCCCTCAGTTAATCCCATACTTAACGTGGATAGGGCTGTAATTGGCCAAAATGAGACGGTCTTATAAAACAATACAGTGATACATCCAAGTTTTAAACGTTGAAGGAAAGAAGTACACACACACACACACACACACACACACACACACACACACACACACACACACATCCTATATCTTGGAGGGAGACTGACTTCCTGTTGCATAAGATCAAATTGAAGGGGTACAATATGTCCTAAATGATGTCCAGGTATTGTTAACATCAAACATCCTTCCAATGTTATGCATAATCCATCTTTTTACATTGTAGCGACACTGTAGCAGATACAGAAACAACGTGTGCTATTTCTGGTGCATTGTTACCAAATACTGAGTCACTAACAGAAAACTGGCCGCTCAGAATATTTGTGTCTCAGTAGTCAGCCTCAAATGATAAGAAAACACATTACTGATCTCAAGAAGTAATGGTGTGCAGGACTGAAAGGGATTTCGACAAAAATAAAAATAAAGACTGATATTCATGTTTTCCACTGTGCACATGATCTATCTATGACATGATGTATGATGATGTGCTTTATTTAGAAGGGCATGATGGAAAATAAGTGCAGCAAAATGTAAGAAAGAATAAAGAAGCTCATGATTTTAGCAGTGTATGTTTTTTTGTTTTTGATAAGTGTCCACACGAAATAATCCGTTGTGTTGGTTATGCAACCATGCTCTTCTTTGTTCTCTATCAGGTCACCCAAATAACAACCAATCCAAATCCTAAACCCTATTATTTGTCTCTTTCTGAAATAAAATGTTATATAAATGGAAATGCAATGAAATAAAAATAGAGGAACATGCAATCTCCATTTTACATTATAGTTTTGGGAAAAAAATCAAGCGTCATTCATGTGGTTACTCAATCCCATGCACATTTGGTGCACTAAAATTGAACCAAACCGGCGTTTGTTTGGAGAGTAATTTCGATTTTTGCGCTTTTGACCTCACTAGCAGCTGAAATAATTTGGCGTGGGAAAGGTTTACTGCGGTGTTACATTGCCAATTCAATTAGAATGCATTCTTTGTGCTCGGCTGAATGGAACGCCCTTCAATTAATTCAATCCAATTAAAACATTTAAAAAACAAAAAATAAATACAATCTAATACAACTAAATATAAATGTATGTCCGTTTGTTTCATCCCTATATTAAAATAAACAACCTGTAAGCGCTAATGGAAACTGGGGCGCATTACTCATGCATCAAAAATACATGCTAACATTCTATTAACATGCAGTTCAATTGTGCACACTGTGAGAGCTTCTGTTAACGGACAGGACGCATAACGCCTGAATGCCGCATTTGCAGGTTGCTGCATCCCGTATGGCGTATCATCATGAGGACATTTTTGATTGATTGCCTTTGTTTGCAAACCAATATTAGTATAGCTCCTCTATTTCATTTTCAAACATTGCAATATGTTAGTCGAAATATAGGGACATTTTGTCTTTCTCCAGGGCAGGCTATAGAGGATATATTGTAATGCCCTTTTTAAATTAGATTCTTGAGCGGTGATATCACGTCTCCAACGGGCGTCTGTATTCATCAAATATTAATGTCACACTAACTTGAGCTATCGCTGTCATCTGCGAAGGTCACTTGGAAGGAATGTCCGTTGTTGAGGATTTCAAGGCAGTTGGAGGGGTCGTACTTCAGTCTGAGGGGCTTCAGCCCGGAGTCGTATGATGCTCCACCAGGTAGGATGTCAATGGGAGACTGACGGGGTCCATCGGCAATAGGGAAGTTTGAAACCCATTTGTCGGGTCCTGAAAATAAAATAATAACAAAAGTGTGATTATAGAGATATTTCAATGGGATTTTAATTAAAGAAATTGCGCGTCTGGGGATGCGCAATGATGAAAAGAACGTAAACACTGTGCAGAATAAAAAATATCTGCAGTGATCACATTCTCCAATTAATTCATAGACTTGCAGGTTTTATAATTTCTCTCAATAATGTCACCCCATCATTATAGCTTGCAATTAGTGCCTCACCGTTGTTCGCAGCGTATCCCCATGCATGAGCCATTGTTAGAGTTTGGATGAGCTGTGTTATTCCCTAAAGCAAGTCGTCCCTGAGCACAGAGCAGTCAGTGTCCTCCACCTGACAGCTGCACGGCTTATATAGGGTCCCCTGCGAGCGGTGAGTGTCGGGCTGGTGTTAGCCACATGATGTCCGCGCAATGACCGGGAGGAGTTTAGATGCGCCGCCATGCCGCAACACTGTGGATCAATGTCTCTCTCTCTCTTTCTCTCTTTCTCTCTTTCTCTCTCTCTCTCTCTCTCTCTCTCTCTCTCTCCCTCCAGCATGACTGCATTCTAACCTCTCATTTAATTTAATTTAGCCTACATGTCATGTCAAGAAGTAACGGAATTACGCAGCAGCATGCAACCTACAGTATGTCACCTTGAAACAGAAAGTGCATGCTATGGAAAACCTGCATTGCAAAAACTGAAAATTGAAAGACCAAGGGCTTCAAATTGTGATATACACAGTTACTACAAAGTTAAAAACGCACCATCGTTACTTGTTGGAGTGCCAAGGGAACAATAAATCAATATAAAACTATTAATAGCACTTTTATTATATGTGAATTATAAAATGTAACATTGGCTTCAACACATTTTTATCCGAAAAAAAGGTTTTGCGTAAGGGTATGTAGTAATTCGGTTGGATCTCCAAACTAATACAAACAATAACTTGAATTATTATTATCTAGTCTATTGGCAATTCATACACACGTTTAATGAAAAACACAAAACTAATTTGAAAAAGAACCTTCAGTTAGAACACGAGAGATATCTGTCCGCTTCTTGCAAGACAAGATAAGAGAACTAGGCGCCTCCTGTCGATGATTTGTTTATCAGTGACGGTGTTGCATCAGTTAGAATACACAAGGCCAACTCAGTGTTTAGTGATAAAGAATTGACTGACACATTATAAACACCAATTAGTTACATATAGCCTATGCTGATATCACGACTAAATGTGCATGAAAAGTTTGAGAAAATAAATACTTAAGAAATAATCTATTGTCACCCTTTTAGACAATTAGGCCTCAAACTTCAGGTCTCTCTCCAGAATCTCCAGTTACAGCATCCTAGTGGCCAGTGCAGGTCACTGATGATTGCTCAGTTTTTCAGAAAATCATACAGGCTGTTGTGAAAAGCTCATATGGTATTACGGTGCCACCTGCTGTTGGTAAATGAGAATGCAATGTTGTTTTGTTGAGTTATTTTCTTTTTCATTTAAATCATAATGAAACCTTTATTCAATTAAGTCAATATTGCAACACATTTTTATTTATTTAATAGTGTAACAAATGTCACGTTGTTGTAATTTCTCAAGAGATGACTTTTAAACTGTTAGATCAAGCTCATTGTATTCTGTTTTATCCAGTGAATTATTCCGGTAATAATTTAAGGTTTGGCAACTATCAATAAAAAATAAATAAAATGTTAAGCTTGTATTTTTAATAAAATAGAAAACAGCTGGAAAAATGAAAACAGACCAATATTTTGCAAATGGCTAAAATAACTATGCATGTAGTTTTTTTCAGAAATAAATACATTTATTATTTTCTATGAGAAGGATGGAAGCCTTGCAAACCTATAGCGGGGAAATTGGACATTGGTGATTACTTGCGGTGGGAGAAACATAAAGAAATACAAACGAATACATATTTAAAAAAAAAAACATTTGTGTGATTTTTCATTGTTTACAAATATAGTACATGTTCTATTTTTCGTGAAAATCATATGAAGATTTATTTCCAGTAGGCAGTTTCCTGCATAAAGAAATATGTTTTATGTAAATAACTTTCTGCACTCTGTGAAATCTTGTTTTGGGTTTATTCAAATACAAATGTTTTTCTATTAGCCTCTCCATAAAACAATAACAAACCATTTGCAGACACAGACACATACACATGACATGGGTCACAGTGTTTGGTCACATAGGCTGGGTAAGGTTATAAGTGAATCCAGTCTGCACCCTGATTGGCTGTAGTCCAGGATCTGTGCCCTCATACAAGGTCTCCTGACTTTCGTCTCCATCCAAACAGATTCCCTGCTTCTCAATGGTGTAGTTCAGCACCGCAAATGGAGCCACAGGTGACTTGGCTATCAGAATCTGTCTCTGGTGTGAGTCCACATACTGGAGAATAAGACGTGTGTTGACGCTGTGGCTCCAGGTGTTACCCAGAGCCGCTGTCACAAACCCAGCATCCTCAGATCCATGACCCCCTAAATGAGTTGTGATCTGGTTGGTGAGAACCACCGGTAAGTTGAACTGGTGTGCCAGGTATTTCAGAGTGGAGGCCTCGTGACCCAGCAGGTCGCTGCGATGCATCAGGTTACCTGGCAACGTCGTGTCAAACTCCTTTCTCACCACTGAGGCCACAGAGTCCAGGATGATGAGACCTGCTCCTGATGAGATGATGTCCTCTTCTAGCGTATCTAGTCTGTTGAGGACATCTTGACAGGTGAGATCCCTGCAGAGAAGCACTCGCCCAGCCATGTTTAGGACTCTCTCCCTGCAGTTGAAGTAGTCTGGGAACCGGCTCTGTGCGATCTCCACCAGCCTCACAGCAGAGAAAGCGGATTCTGTGTCGATGTAGATCACACCGCTGTCCAGGCCACCCTCACTCTTTGGCATGGTGGCCAAAACACTCAGCATTAAACATATCTGAGTTTTCCCACAGCCTGAGGGCCCTGTCACCTCAGTGATGGTCCCACAGGGAAGGCCCCCTCTCAGAAGTGTATCCAAAGCAGGCAAGGAAGTGGAGAAACAGGCCTGTTTTTTGCACAGCTCCAGAGCCGTGGTTACTGGCGGTGCAACAGCTTTGCTCACTGACTGCAGCAGCTCAATAGCTTTTTGGTAGCTCAGGCATGCAACGTGCATCACTTCTAAAGGAGTCAGAGACAACAGATCCTTACAACTTTCTATGTGATGCCGTTTAAGTTGCTCACATACATCGTTTGAAAGGCCGGTTCGCTTCAGCATTCTAGTCGCCATGTTGTCTTCTTTTCACATTTTCAATTGTAGACTTTTTAAAGACGGCCACACATTAAAAAACATTAAAACAGTGCCTGTAATCTTCTTCTTCTTCTTCTTCTTCGACTAAAGTGATTGTCAACACTCGTCGCACGCTGATGACGTAGCAGAGAAGGCACGTTTGTTTTAGTCGCGAGCACGGCACGGCACATGAGGATATCAACATTAACCAACATCGACTGAAACACGGTCTATTTGCAAGTATTTAATTGTTAATGTTATATCGTTTAGCTATGTACGCACAGTTTTCGAATCCTTTTGTTAAAAAAGATGCCGTTTAGTAAAATTACTCAACTTCGATCACAATCGACATAGCATTCCTGATATACTTAACAAGACAGCAAGCTGGTGTTATTAACACTATTGGAACCGTATCCTAGTTCACGTCATGTTTATACAGAAGGACAGATACCGTTTAAAATGGATTTAAATGTTTCTCCAACACGTATGCTACGTGTGTGATATTTCAGTGCACAACTATAGACCAAAATGACCGTAGTAGATAAATAGGAGGCAGGGATACACAGTTCATTATTTGTTGAATTACTGTCGGGTTGTCTAGTAGCATTTACCAGTGAACAGTTGTTAAAGAAGCACTCTGTAGTAGTAATTATACTTATATTTAAGTACAATATCTGAGTACATCTTCCACCTCTGGTAAATTACCCTACATTAGTGTCCCCTGTGTAAAACAAATACAAGTGAGACATCCTGCATTTAAGGTGCAAAAGTAAATAACTTCCTGTACAGAATTGATCTTTTCAGAGTAATACAGTTATGTAACCCGGATTATATTTAGTGATGCATGCATTCCTGTGTAAACTTCACTATTGTTGCAGCTGGTGGAGCTTTAACTAGTTTATATACTGCAGGATGCTTAATCCATAACAACACATCATAATTTATTAGTTAATTTGTTTTACTAATCTGAATCTTTAAAGTTACCACAATAATATGAACTCTTGTTGTCGAATATATGTGAGTAAAAAGTACAATATAGCCTTCCAAAATTAAAAAGAATAGAGTAACATCAAATGCTTCAGTAAAGTAAAAGTAACACTAAATTATACTTAAGTATAAGATTTTAGAAGAACACATTTTTAGATGTAAAAATTACTTTATTAAGTTTATTATCAAATTCTGTTTCCTGTTAGTATTGTCATAATACACTGCCAGTCAGACAACTGGGAAGAGGGTTTGTTTTGTTTATGGTGCAACCTCTTGGAGAAAGTAGATGATATGTGCATGAAATTGCAAGGAAGTCTGCTTTAATCAGAATAATTCAATAAGGGTTATTAAACATGACTTCAACCTCTTGATCCTTTTCAAGTGTAATGTCTCACCAACCCTTTGAAATGTGTTGATTTCAGTGCCTCTTCGCTCCTCTATCCTCCAACTTGTCTCAGCGTTCCTTTAGCGCTTCAAGGCTCTGTTCTAACCGCGTTGCTTTCATGTAATTTCACCTTGATATTACTTTTGTTTTAATTTAATTCTAAAGCTAATTGTGACAAGATGTTAACAAGTGCAGCTGCTTGCGTCAACTCATTATACAAAGCAGAACATCCACCACATTCAACACTCATGTGCTGTTGTATTTTAGTATAAGAGAAAGACTGCAGTAGAAAGCTAGGTAGACATGATGAGTGTGTTTTTGTAACCCTCTCACTCAACCTTGTACACTGAAAAACTGAAACGTGGTCTTTAATTAAATGTATTATTTCAACAGTTTCACATAATTGTTAGTTAAAAGCAACAAAAAAAAATAGGTTCAACTTTATCTTGTTGCATGTGAAATTTGTTGACATAATGCATTAAGTTGAAGTCAACGTTTCAGTTTTTTCAGTGTATACATACAGTATATGCCCTGCTGTATTTTTCATGTAAACATTTGTACTGCTTTTCACTATACACATTTGGCTCATTGTGAGCCCATAGGCTAAACAAATAAAGTTAATCAAATACAGCAGTTCGACAAAACTGTGGACCGATGATGAAGCTGTGCTAGGGCTGCTCGATTATGGCAAAAATCATAATCTCGATTATTTGGGTCAATAATTGTAATTGTGATTATTAAATGCGATTATTCATTGACTTTGAAAACATCCATTTATTGGAGAAAAAGTATTTGAACAGTATGTTTTTAACAGTTGATTACCCTGAACTTTAAGTATAATTCAAAAAAAAAAAAAGTAATAATAAAAAAAGGATCGTTTTATTTCGATTACCTTGTTTTCGTAATCGTTGCATGCCATAATCGTAATCGCGATTAAAATATGATTAATTGAGCAGCCCTAAGCTGTGCCACACCTCATATTCATTGACATTGCTTACAAAGGATGTCTCTTTTATTGAACAAGTTATCTAATTTGGTTAAATGCCAGTCGCCCCAACCCTTCTCTCCTATTGACGTTAGAGGACAAATAGAGGATGTACCAACTGGAAAACAGAAAAGACTTATCGCTTGTTTCGAAATGTAGAAACTACCACTTCAGAGCACACAGACCAGAACATAATAATACAAGAAAACAGGATTAAACAGATGCCCTGGTTTATAAATGAAATGTCTGCCTAGAGCCTATCCATGCTGACTGGTGTTCTCTCCTCAGGCAACATGGGGAAGAATAAACCAAAGGGGAAAAAACAGAAGAACGTCTTTCAAGTGGCAAACAAGCACACGAAGCACAAGAACAAAACAAAGCCTGTTACCACAACGCTAAAACACGTAAGATATCTTTTCTTTTCTTTTCTCTCTGGCATATATTTAGTACTCTCTTTTGTACATGGTGTCACCTGCATACTTTGATTTGTGGCTTCACAGATCACTATATTGAAAAAGGAGAAGGTAGAGAGCCTTAATAAGGTCTTCACAGAAGTCCAGAGGGATGTCACGAGCATTTCAAAGTCTGTCGCTCCCGAAAAGAAGAAACTAACACAGGTAGGGGTGGATATTTTAAAAACGTATTTTGATCCTCCAGCATTTTAGTCCTAATAATATAAATAATGCAACTTTTTATTGGTCCTTTTAGGTTGTCAAAGAGCCACCGAAGGAGTCTGTAAACATCGATAGTGCCGCTCAACTCTTCTCTCAGCTATAATGGAACATGAAAGATGGACTGCCATAAGCCTCAGGCAAACACATGTCATGTTGTATGAAATGTCAAAATCAGGACTGTAAATGTGTTAAAAATTAAAAACAGCTATGGTTTATTGCATGTGTGTATTTTAAACATTCTATTAAATGCAAAGTAACTGAAAGACTTGTCTTCTGTCAATAGTAATATTGTTTCTGGAACTGGAAGGAGATTTTTATTTGTATTGGTTAATATTCTCTTGTGTAGAATGTTTTCTCTTCAAGGATTATTTTCCATTAATCTTCTGATTTATACTTTGATTCATTTATTTCTTCTATTTTTCTATTCCCACTTTAATTATAACCAGAGGTGGGTACTCAGATCCTGCACTTAAAGTAGAAGTATACCAGAGGTTAGGAATACATTGTTACAAGTAAAAGTCCTGCGTTCAATGTTATTCAAGTAAAAGTACAAAAGTATTGGCATCAAAATATACTTAAAGTACCAAAAGTAAAAGTAGTCATTTTGCAGATTTAGAATTGACTCCAGGTGTAACTAAAGTATGATTAAAGTGTTGTTTATATTTCACATAATTAATCCAAATCTGCAAAGTAATTACATAAATGTAGTGGAGTAAAAGTACACAATTTACCTCTGCATTGTAGTGGAGTAGAAATACAAAGTATCAAAGCATTGAAATACTCAAGTAAAGTACAAGTATCTAAATTGTACTTGAGTAAATGTACTTGGTTACTTTACACCTCTAATTATAACCGACAGTCCAAAACAAAATGGTATTCTGCAAAATATAATTTAGAACTAGGAGCAAATGTTTGCTTGAACAATTGCTAAAATGATTATGGGATTAATCAAAGTAATTGCTTTTCTGTTGAATGACAGTAAATTAATTGTCCAATTGTCTAGCGCTACTTGCTTAACTAAACTGTTGATATGGGTCCATTGTTCCTCTTCATCTTGTTTCTGCCTGCTTTCAAAAACTACTTATTAGGGTTTTTAAAACTGAACATTTTCTAAAGGATAACACCCTCCTTTCATTTTGGTTTCTCAACGCATTTGAAGGTTTTCACACTTTATAATCATGCCTTGAATTAAGTGTAAATTAATTCACAAAGGAGTTCATTGTGACTCCTGCTTATAATGATGAACATGTTTGCCTCAAGGATTTCTTCCCTCATGGAATTAATACAAAATTGTATGTTGAAGTTCACAAAAGACTTTCAACAAGCATCTCATGCATCTAGCATCATTTAATAGGTTAATGTTCATTTCTAGAGATGATTGTGAGGTCTAAATCATATTGAATGTAGTCCACTCCGGTATTTACAAGCTCCATTCCAAGCCTTCACACTGTCATTTCTATTAGGTCTGCACCTGAAGATGAGATATAGATTTTTTGGCTCCACTTAGGAGCAGCGGGCCGTTATCAGTATGCTGCTGCTGCTGCTGCACCTTGTTGTAGACACTTGACATCAGAGGTCGTGTCTGTACCAGTGCCCAGCTGATTGCTTGTCTCCACACTGACCTCTGGCTGAGTTAGTTGGACAATAAATCTGGAGCAAGGTGAAAGCAGGGGTGAGGCTGCTAAATAAAAAAACCTGACATAAATAAGCTAAGAAGGAGATTTTCAAGGTGGCAATGAGTTGAATGAGGAACTATTATATTCTGGATGTAGTTTTACTGAAAGAAGCTTAAACTTGCATTTTTTCGTTTTGACCACATGAGGGAAACATAAACAAGCTTTAAACAGTAGCATTAATGTCACGTTTTAAAGGTGGGGTAGGTAATTTTGGAGAAACCAGCTCGAGTGCGCTAGAATTAGAAAATACACGGCCGGAAAAAATCTGCCACTTCCTTACAGAGCTCCTCCTCCAACACACACGAACGCGCACATGACCAATGAGGGCACGAGATAAGTTTGTGCACAGATGGAAGGCTGACAGGCAGGTAGGCCATCCAGTTACTTTAGCCTGGCCGGCTAAAACGATTGGTCGTGCTTTTTACAGTGCTACGGCTTGAACAGCACTTATTCATTGCTATCGGGATGTTAAGAGCATTCCATGGAATATAACAAAAAGTGTATCTCGAGCCGGTTTCTCAAACTTACCTACCCTTTAAAGTCAATATGATAATCTTGTTAGCAAACAGTTGCCTATAAGCAGTCAAGGAGCAACACCATCTCATTTTGTGTTGGGTTTGTGTCCACCTGAGTAATATACGTCCAATATTTACTTATTTTTCCTCTGTTTTTGGTCTCTACAGCCTATTGGGGAATTGATCTATCTTTTTACGTGGTAAAAGCTCCAATATGTTTACCAAATCTAGTCGCTAACTTGTGTACGGCTACCATCTAATGTTAAAAACACTGATGACAGCGGTAAGGGTGAATACCAAATACTAAACTAAGCAACCCATAAAACCAAAACAATAAGCTAACAGATGCTAAAACGCTGCATGAAGCTGGAGGGGATGTTCACAGGGGTTTTCCTACTATGATTTACCCCTTTAGAGCAGCTCAAATGATATAAATGTGTAGCTACAGTATGCTGCTGGAAAAGGGGCAGCAACCCGCTTCCAGCTTCAAAGTGTTCCAAAAAAACCATCATACAAAATCAACAAATACGAAGAGATTTGGTCTGAAATGCATTAGATTAGCCTTTAGGGCAGAACCATTTATTTCCCATAGAGATGAAAAGGGTTTCAGTTAGAAATGATTGGCGAGGAGTGTGTAGCAGATGCAGTGTTAAGGTGTCAGGTGCTCCCCACTGTGATCCAGATGGCTGCACCACAGCACAGGCAGTGGAGTTGCACAGCTCCACACCCTGGGGAGACAGATATCCTGCCAGCGCACGCACACATTGAATTCTGAATGTAATCTAGCCTACAAGATCCGGTATAGGGGGTAGCAGAGGGTGAGTGTGTGTTTGTTTGTTCATCGGCCAAAGAGTTGTTAGTCATTTTTGTCGCTTTTACTCATTCAAAAATAAAGAAATACTGCTTCAAACTTATAGAATTGGCTTGGCTCAGGGTGTCTCACTGAGCCAAGGAAAGACAGACACAGACAAAGCTTTTTTTAATGACAGATTTAATGAAATAAATTCATAATTATAATTGGACTTTGAGAGAGAATCAAAGAATCCCAGGCACTTTTGATTGAACTTTATTAGACCGTTACATAATTGGATGTAATCAAAAGGGACATTTTAGACAACCACCAGAGTGGGAAATGTCCACAAGATGGTGCTCGGGAAGGGCTTATCAATATGCATGGTGACAAGCGAGGAAGTGTGTGTGTGTGTGTGTGTGTGTGTGTGTGTGTGTGTGTGTGTGTGTGTGTGTGAGATTGTGTGTGTGTGTGTGTGTGTGTGTGTGTGTGTGTGTGTGTGTGTGTGTGTGTGTGTGTGTGTGAGTTTGTGTGTGAAAGTGAAGGGTTAGGCTACCGGAATGCCAATAAGAAGCTGAAGGATTTGCAGTATGTCATTCCCACCGCACAGCTGGGGTTTTCACTGACAGGACTAGCAGCAAAAGGTTACAGCACCTGCACTTCTCCCTGTGACAGAAATAAGAATAGCTGAGTTTGTCTGTGCAAAAAGGAGATAGAAAAGCATGTGTGTGTGTGTGTGTGCAGATCTGCTTTCCATAGCCATTTGAGATCACAGCAGTTGTCACTGACATATTTTTGTTTCTAAAGCCTTGGCGCCGATTACACTCTGAACTTTTTTGAATAAACATGAACAAGGAAACACATGATCAGCTCCAATGTGATAATTAAATATACTTTCAAGGGGTTAATGTTTTTTCTGAAGGCTTGGTCTTGTCAAAAGAGAACACGTTGAGTTATTCAAGCAAAGCAACCCTTGCCTTTGATTTAAAGCCCTGTGCAATTATGATATTCAAAAGGTCAAAATACCATTCAAATTTAATTATTTGTCATGTTGAAATGTGAGTGATCATGACAAGGCTATTAAAAACTCTGAAAGGCCACTCTGAAAAATGCAATAAATCAGCTTGAAAATAATTATGTTAATGTATATTTCAAATAATTTCCACTGAAACATTTTGTCATTGATTTGTCATTGGTAAAAAAAACAGATCCCCTTTTTAAAATGAAGGCATTTTGCCAACAAGTGAGACAGCCAAGACTCAAATTATGATTAAAGTTTGCTCCTCGGAAGAGTGTCCAGTTGAGTAATGTCCAAAAATTCTCCTCACGCTCTCACCCTCGTAGACTTACCTCATGTGAATCGGTATATTTTGCTTCAAAGATATCTATGTTGAAGGAAAGGATTTTTGGCTGCTACTGTGCTCTCAGTGTGATCTCATGTTGATCGAGAGTCTGTCCCTTTTTAAGGTCAGAATACAACCCTGTAGTACTTTTCCACAGGAACACTAACAACATCGCTGACTAATGGGACGACACTATCATGGCACTAGCATTGTAATATGTGAAATATCTGAGATTCTCACTTGTCTGTGAAACAAGTAGGATAAGGATGGGAGTGCTTCAAGGATCCTATCCTGATCCCTTTAACATTTGAAATTGACTTAGAAAAGCAAACACTTGGTAGTGCAATGGCTTTGATTGAGCCTGTGATAATTTCACATGTGTTGTTCATAACAAAGCGAGAAGGATGAAATATCTTGATTAAGAGGGCTCTGCACTATTTGACTGCCAGCTAAATTAAAATACTCAACATTCTCTTCATGCCAGCAGGGAAAGTTGATTTAGCTCTCTCCTTTAAAATACAAACACATGAAGTTCGCTGCGGAAATAAATAGTCTTCGCATGAAGGTCGGGTAAAAAAACGGATTTGTAGTGCCTGCTAGATCTTTGCAGTGGGATATAAACCATCATTGTATTTAATTTGTTGATCATTTTTTATTTTAATTTATATATTGTATTAGTTTATTTAAAGGGGCCCAATTATGCTATTGGGGTTTTCCCTTTCCTGTGTGTTATATAGATCTTTGTGCATGCAAATGGTCTGCAAAAGCTATCATTCTAAAGTATACTTCCGTCATCACACTCCCCCCTTCCTCAAAACTCATCAACTGGAGTCCTAGCTTACTTCTGGGACATAGTGACCTCACGATGTAACACTCAGGCTTTTATTGGCTAAAGCTCCAAAAGATTGTATGTGATAGGCTAAGGGGCGGGACATTTCTAAACAGCCAACCAATACTATCAGAGCCAGCCAGCAAACCACTCAGAGCAGATTGGGCTCTGGTTTCAGACAGAGGGTGAAAAGAGGTGCTGCAGCACAGACACTATAAGAAAAATAAATACCTTTTTGAACATTAAAGCATGTAAACATTTCACAGAAGAGAAACAAAATACAAATATGAACATGGAATCGAGCATAATACGGCCCATGTATCGGGGCAAGGGACAGGGCACATTAATGCTGAAAGCTGGCTCAGTCACCGGCGTTAAAATGGACGCTTTGATGCTGTGGTGGAGAGGAGGACACTTATGGATAACCACGACAACCCTCTCCACCACCAGCTAAAGCAGAGCTCCTTCTCCAACAGACTGCTCCAGCTCCCCTGTCACAAGGACAGATACAGGAAAACATTCCTGCCAACAGCCATAAAACAACTCACCTCTGGCTGGCCGAGAACTCACTGCTCTTAGTTTTGGTTCCTCCTCATCTGTATTCCCAGGACAGATGTTGTAACGTAACCCTAAAAACTATGCAAACTTGGATTTTGTTTTGCATGTTAGAATACATCAGGGTGTTCAATAGTTTTACTTGGTTAAAGAGGTAGACGTTTTCAGATGTTGAGTTGCATTGTTTTAACAGTTAAAACATGTATCCGCTATGTAATTAGGTAACAGTTTTCACACCAAACTAAGAAAAAAAACACGCTCTTCAATTAAATTTCATTAGGCTTAACCTAAATGCCTACTACCAGCCTATCATTAAAACCCTGGCTTACTTTCAATATCTCCCATAAACTCACAAGTTATTGAATCTTTACTTTAACTGAAGCCTTTTGAAGATACATCTGTGTGTTCTTGGTGATTTGCCAGTATACCTTATCCTAAGTCCTCATATGCAAACTTCATAATGCCATTCATATACAAATTGTAGATCTGCAACTTAAACCAGTAATTCCTCAGACTAAAATGAAATATTTTCTGGTAGCTGCTTCTTCAAAACAAGTAATTAAAATGTCACTTTTTTTGTGAGGGAGAATTTCCCAGCTAGCGGGGAACGTTCTCACAACTTTGGCTGACGTTACCTATTGGTTCTAACAAGGTTTTAAATAAACGTTTTAATCTGATGTTCAAAGAACCTTTTTAGGATGTTTATTTGTTCAAATAATGTTCCTATAAGGTTTAAGGTTAACTAAGACATAACGTTTTAACTGGATGACAGAAAGTTTTTTTATAAAACGTTCCTTTAATGTGATATGTTAACAAAGGTGGAACGTTTTGCCTGCAACATTCTAAGGACGTGTTTTGGACGTTGTTGGGTAACACATTAAAGATGTTCTTTATAAAACGTTCCCTCAATGTTACATGATAACAAATGAAGAACATTTTCAAAGCAACATTCTGAAAATGTTTTCAGGATGTTCTCTC
>NW_011337187.1:574036-591097 GCF_000735185.1 Notothenia coriiceps
TTATAGAGAGTGTCCAGGCAGGGCCGGAGTCTAGACAGAAAATGATACCAACTACTTCATGGGGGCGCACAAAGAAGGGGGAGTAATGTGAGCATTTTGAGGGGCATCCCCTGGCAGAAGTATGCTCCAGATTTATTAATCATCGCAGTCATACAACATTATATCAAATGACATAACGACTTGGAAATAAGGACCCGATCAATACTTGAGAATCTATCAGACTTATTCCAACAACAACTACACGATCTATAGGGTGCGACTCATTATTCAAGCGGGCTCCACTCAGCTTAACCTTGCCCTTAACACTATATCACTACCAGTAAAACCTCACTCAATACATAGGAGTGACAACTAGAATCAAACTTAATTCAATTTTATACCGAACAATAACGTAATGATATATATATCACCACAAAATCTATACTGAATTGACGTAGATGAGTCAAACACGTACAAGAGCAATTACACTGTCCATTGGATGCTTGTCTGAATGAATATGAACAGTTAACAAATCAATATTATGCCTATCAGACTGTCAATCAACTGTTAGATTCACATATCATTTTATTATGGTAAATAAACTGATATTAATTGGAGGAGTTAAGTGATGATATGTGGCGCTCAACGATGCTTGCTCACCCCTTCAAATTTGAAAGACAAGTATTAATAATCATGTAGCCAAATTCAAAAAAATTCAAAAGGAACAGTTCCGCGCCCACGATTTACTAGCAAACAGTTAGCAACCTTGACTTTACATCAGAAGAGAACAAACATAGAAGGTGACTAACTGCATCAGTTAGGGTTAAAAAACGTGTATTCAGCTAAAGCATATACATCGCTGCAGTTATTATCCAGTGGAAAGCCCTTGCCTACTGGCCTAGTTAAATCAAAGTGGTTACTTTTTTCTGGCTGGGCAGTGTAGTTTTACACACCGTCTTATTCGACTTTCTCAGGACTTAAAACTGATTACAATTTTGTTCAGCAAAACGCCTCACAAACTTATTAAGATCTAAAGCTTTAGTGCGTTTTGATTCAATGCTGAGTACAGCCAAACTTGACAGTCTCTTCTCTGTCATTGTAGGCCGCAAATACCTCATTCCTTCCGTCTACTTGGGTCCGAATGCTTCTCGTTTTGCGCCGTCCCCCGTTCAGATGAAATCGCCGGCAATCACATTTCGAAGCTCGCGCCAGGGCCGGGGGAGGGGTTACAAGACTCGCGTCTTGTGCTGCATTCACTTGCACTCGGACATTAGAGATTTTCTCTCATTAATGTCCGATGAGCCGCAACTTTTTCTTTCAAAACAAAGATGCCAACTGGGGTGGCAGCTGGGGTGGCAAGGCTATTTTTTAGGGTGGCAGTTGCCACCCCATGCCACCCCGGTAGATCCGCCCCTGGTGCCAGGGAAAGTCAGGCAGTTGTTCAATGAGTTGAAAGACACTTTTGGATGATGTTTGCCTCAATAGGCGCTTTCACACCAAGTACTTGCAGGAATAGTTCCCGGAACTTTTATTTCCTGGAACTATCTAGTAAATCGCGTTCACATCGGAATAAGTCCCTGGGGGAGCCGCTGACGTCACTTCTTCTTCAGCTTTGGGTTTACTGGCAGGCCGCAAACAACTTCACGGCGTATACTGCCACCCGAAGTCCCCGGCCAGAAGTCCCCGGAGTTGGGGACTGGCTTCTACTGAAGCCATCCGAGTAAATCGCCAGAAGTGCCGACACCCATACTTGCCAACCCTCCCGATTTTCGTGGGAGACTCCCGATTTCATTGCCCTCTCCCAGTTTCCTCCCGGGGTCATATTTCTCCCGCATCTCTCCCGATTTCTGACACAGTCAGATTTACTCAAGACTTTTTTTACTCTGACTTTATTACAGCTGCACCATTGTTTTGGTTTCCATGGTAGCGCGTCTCTTTAGTAACGCCACCGCGCGCAACTGAAAGTCTGAGAGGGTGTTCAGCATGGTGAGGAAGATTGTTACAGAACAAATAACAAGAATCGACAACTCTACCCTCTGCTCACTTCTTTCCTGTAAAATACAGGTCCAGCCCACACATATGCTCCATCAAGGATGGTGCTACAGGCAGCAAGGCATTGCACTTACAACTACAATAAGCATGTGTAGATGTTCTTTTCATCTTTAAAAGTCAGTTTCCCGCTGCGAGGCTCCGGCGCTAACAATTCTAGCAGCACCGGCGATCCACTCGTTTTGGTGTGAACGCAAAATCCTAGGAACTATCGGGACTATTCCTGGGAAAAGTGTGAAAGCGCCTAATGAGCAATATTTAAAGTCCTGTCTTTTTGACTGGGGTTTAGGCTTATTCAGACACTGCAGATAAGAGAGGGATATTTCCAAACTGCAGAGGAGCAGAGAGAAGATGACAGCAGGGCTCAGCTCACCCCAGGGAGGTGAGGAGCCCAGAGGTGTTGTGAAGAAATGGATTTCAGCAGCGTGGCTGCACTGAGACGACAAAAATGGAGGAGAGTGGAGGTGCACACAGGTAGAAGTCAAAGACAAAATGGAGCAGAAAAGGGTTTAATGAATGTTCAGATACATGGACAGGAAGAAAACAGGACAGGAAGAAAAATAAGTGGTGATAAAAGACAGGAGATACACAATTTGACTACAACATATAAAAAAACAATGAAATGCAGCAACGCCAAGAAATGTAAAATCATCATCTCATCATTATGTTTTCCGTTTTCCATATTGATTACTGCAGCTTTAATTAATCTCAATATTGCTTCCATTGATTATATATTAAAATAAACTGTCATTTAACAACACAGAGTTGGAGAAATGTAGTTTTGATCAGATTTCCTGTTACACTGAGGGCATTTTCTCTCAGCACTCTATTGAAATGTTGAGTGTGTGCTTGAGTTGAAGGACATACGTTGAGTGCATATCAAGAACACAGACTTGTGCACATGCCTGCTCCTTGAGAAGTAGAAAAAAACAACTAATAAAGTAACATTTTCCAGCTGCAGAGAATGCAAAAAAAGGGGAAAGTAAGGAAATAATTAGCTGTGGTCTGTCTATCAATTTAGAGACGAAGCACCAAAACATTAGTAACTGTGGGATAGAATGTTTTACACGAAAAAAGAAGGCTTATAGGAACCTTTTGATGTATAATAAAGTGAAGCAGGAGTAAAACAAAATGTGTGCACATCAGACAAACCTTTCTTGCATATTCATTGTTAACTTTTAACATGACTTTGAACAAACTTAGAATATTTTACTATCATCAGATGTTGATGATTAATAGAAATGTTTTCATTCTGTTAATAGGGGCTTGCATTTATTAAGAATAGAGTTAGCTTAGTTTTGAGATGTTTTTTAAAGGTAAACACACTGCACTGAGAACATCTTCAGAACCCCCCTTTTTCACATTTAGTTATGTTCCTGTCTTATATTGTTCAAATACGTGTTTACCCTCATCAATGTACTCTCATCTATGTATAGACAGGTGTATGCCATTATACAACATTGCAACCAAACTACATTTCAATTCTCATATAGCAAAACGTCTAAATACTGAAGTGAATGTGCTCTTTCTTTTTTTCTTCTTTTTAACATAAGGTAAAATCTTGTTTTCTCTGTTTTGTGTATGTATTTTTTTTTTTACGATTTTAGTGCAAGGTTGCAACACAAAAAAACCTATTGACTTTTATAATGAACTGTATCTCCTTTGAGAATATTTCAAAATTCAGATTATGTGTTCTTCTTGTGTTCCATATTAAATGCCAGTGTAATTCCAAAATGAGCTATCAGAACTTGTAAAATACATTTTTCAGTTTATTTAATCAAAATGTTTCTGAAATAAAATAATTGCAAATTCCATTTTTCAATTCTGTGTTGCAAATAAAATACTGACGTTGAATTGATGTTACAGTTTTTTTATTCACACCTTCCATGATGAGTATATCAGCATAAGGTATCAATTAAGGCTTTTTAATTGGAGCGTACATTTCTGAAAGGAATTTCAGGATGTCTAAAACTGAATCTACAGACTCCACAGCAAAAATGCTTTATTATTCAACTGTGTAAATTAGAGCGACATCAGGGGAAAGAACATTGAGTTATAAAACAGGCAGCAGCACTGTCTCTCTGTTTAAAGCAGTCCATCCATGGTCCTGAGTGCTACAGCACACAGTTGTTGTTGTTGTTGCCCATACAGTGCATGACTCATCAGTAAAAACACACACACACACACACACACACACACACACACACACACACACACACACACACACACACACACACACACCACCACCACCACCACCACCACCACCACCACCACCACCACCACCACCACCACCACCACCACCACCACCACCACCACCACCNNCACACACACACACACACACACACACGCACGCACGCACGCACACGCACACACACACACTGTATTTCCACAATTGTGTTCTCAGAAGGCAATCCAAGTAATGAACTATGCGAAAACCCATCTGTGTTCCATTTTCAATTTGGCACATCTTTGCGATGCTATTAATGATCCTTTACATTTGTATGCAATTCCATTTGCAATGGGAGCATATTTTCACACCACACAACATATTGATATGAGACATCTCAAGATAGGATTTAGAATAAAGTTGACTTTGCTGTGATATCTTCACAAACAGCATGTTTGGAAGCCATTTTCCAACACAATTTATAGCAATAATGATAACATATATTCTTAATGGCATCATTCATTCACAAAGACAAAAATAGGACCTGCCATGAAAGTAATGGAGGATTTAGAGTATAAAAGCTTGAGATGATTAAATAATTGATTGCAGGAATAATGTTTTTATGCAAGTGAAGTCAGTGGCTGTTTCTTAGTCAACTGTTGTGGAAGGCTGGGAACAAGTAACCAAAGTAATGATGAAACAGCATCAATTCTTCATGCATCATTGCAAAAACCCCACAAAAAACACCCTTACAACATAATAAAGGTGTTGTCAATCCCACACCAATTAACAGAGAGGTTTGTATTTACATTTACAGGAAATAATATAAATGATTAATTACATTTTAACCAAAATGTAACACAATTAAGCTATTTTGAGGCCTATGATTTTGATGTAATAGGCTTCTTGAATATTGGAATATAAAAATGTATGTTAAAAGTTTTTCCAGAATACAAATCTTAGCCTTAGTCTACATTTAGATTAATCTTACTGGAGTCATAAATCGAATATTCTCCTTATAGCTTTGTTTTGGTTGAGTTCAGGTTTCTATTTTTATGAAAGGAAAACAGCTGTCTGCTGTGGAAACAAAGTAAGAGTCACTCTAAACATGTAATGCAGGCCATATAACAAGAACATCAGCTGAAAGACGCTAAAGTAGATATTATGTGACAAAATAATTATTTGTAAAACCAAAGGCGTTAAAAAGTAGTGAATATCTCATTTGAGGAGCAAACTTATCAATTGATTTTTCCACAAGATGAATTGCAAACGTGGCACCACAGTGTTGGAGGTTGAAAAAACAAACCTCATTATCCTCCCTGGGACACCGCAACGCTATTGCAGCTGTGTTTGTTTTGAAATTGGAAAGGGGTAATGTGAGTATTTGACCTGCAGTATTCAGTCATTCCAATTACACCAGTTTAATCCCACCTCATTTTAAAACAGCAGCCTCTTCTCACCTAGACGGCTTCAAATCGATCACATCACATCCTTTAATTTAAAAAGTCATTAAATCAGACTTTCTCATCGAGCATAGGCCAGCTCTATTGGTCCCTCCTCCCTCGTTGGATTCTGCTTAGCTCACTCCATCACCTTACCATAAATTCTCCCACATTACCCTGAGCAGCTGTTTGGGAAAATCTAATTATGCATGGAGATGAAATTCAAATTCAGCCGACAGAGTAACTTATGATTTATTGATGCTTCGGAGCAGACATTAATATTGTCGTTACGATTAAGGCTCATCCGACTCAATTTACGATCGGCTCCAATTTTGGTATCTCTGTTATCTTTCTGTCACCGCAGGGAAGTTGATCTTGTGTTGGGGCCACACTGATTGTCAGCTAGTGGGGTTTTTTACAGTAGGGCTTCCCTTGTTATGCTTAACCTTTCCAAAGGTTACACCGCTTCGTTTGACATTTCAGAAACAGCCCATTTGCTTCGACAGGCACGCCATCACTGAATGACACAACCTCTTTCTTCGACGTGCTGCATTGCCTTGAAAAATAAAACATTTTGAGTTTGTCAAAGCACTATGCTCTATGAAAGTATGTTTGGTGATTAATGTTTTTTAATGATAAAATACCGTAGTTCAAGGATGTACTGGATGCGTGTGTAGATAATTGAAAAATATATTTATCTCAAAGTGGAAAAGCATGTTTTATTTTTCTTAAAACTTTATTAGCATTTTCTTGAGCAAGGCTGAATTGCAAAGATTTTTTTGTTTGTTTGAACTGATGTTTTTGGAGCAGCTTTTATGAAAGTAAGGGAAGAACTATTGAAAACACAATAGCTATAACAACATTTTTTAAAGGTCCCCTATTATACTATTTTTGACCATATCACCCCAATTCTGGCTTCCAATTCAGTTCCGAATTTATGTTAAAATCCTTTTATTTGTTTTCAAAGCCATAAATGGGCTAGCTCCTGCCTATATGGCCGAACTCCTCCATCGCTACACCCCAGCCAGAACTTTAAAGTGGACCTATCATGCTATATTTGAATAATATAGTGTAGGACCATACCTATATAAGGCATTTTTATACTTTTTATTTTTCAAAATACCAAACAGATCATGCATTTTAGCCATTCCTCATTTCGCTCAATTGAACACTGTCTTTTCATGGGCTGGTTCTGTGATAACAGCACCATCTACAGGCCTGGCATATGTACTACAGCGTCTTCAGCGCTTTCCAACGGCAATGTCCGTGGCTGTCTCCTCATGATTGGTGGAGTTGGCCCAATAGCCGTAGCACCACTTCTGTGACGTCATAGAAGTGTTCAAATCTGGATCAGTCTGTATCAGATCCGTTGCAGCCCCTTTTTAAGAGATTTGGTATTTGGGTATGGAGGAAAATAGAGAGGGTTGTGTTTTCTGACACTTGGTGAGTTCCCTGGAACAGCGGGGACACATATTCATGTATAAAAGACGTACAAAAGTGCATTTTGCATGATAGGTCACCTTTAAGGTCTGCTGACCAGCTGCTGCTGGTAGTGCCCGAGACCAGGCTCAAAACCCGAGGTCACAGAGCCTTCGCAGCAGCGGCCCCAGGCTCTGGAACACTCTGCCCCTCCATGTGAGGTCGGCCGAGACACTAGGGGTTTTTAAATCCTCACTTCTTCTCTCTGGCCTTCTAGTCAGAGCGGAGCATGACACCTGACTATTCCCTGTGTTTTTGTTTTTTATATTTCTGTTGTAAATTATTGTCTTTTATTGTGATTGTAGTTATGTGTTTTTATTACATGTACAGCAATTTGGCTCGACCAAAAATCACTTTTAAATGTGTTGTATAAATAAAACTTGATTTGAATTGATTTTTCATCAATATATTATAGGTCTCAGAAATATTAAAAACATGTCTCTGAAGTGTTTGCCTCGAAATACCAAACAGATCATGCATTGTAGCATGCCAGAAACCCCTCTGTTTCAGTCATTAAATCAGACCGGAATTCCAGACTTTCTCATCGAGTTGTAGGCCATCTCTATTCGTCCCTCCATATCAGCGCATTAAGGGTCTAAAGAGTCAAATATTTCCCTCCTGGGTTGGTGAAAACAGAGTTCAGAGTGAATATTGGTCTATTGTTCGTCAGATGGCCAGAACAACAAGCCCAAATGGATGATGATAAATACTTTTGCTATCTTTCTGCTGGTTTTGTCATACAACTTAAATATGATAATATCTCAGTGTTGTGTTTACAGCATGGACAAATAATAATGAGTAAAAGCAGTTTTGAGTATTATGAATAAATACACTTGAATGTTCTAAAAGTATACAAATTCAAACTCACTCAACTCAAGAACACCCTCCGTTGTTGTTTATAAAACTCCAGTATTACATTTGAACCTGGAATGTGTTTTTAATATTCAACTGTGTGAAAAGTTAATGTATATTGAATGAGAAGGTCCAAACAATACATACCGTTTTTACAAGATGATCATATGTTCTGTATCAAAATGTCAAATACATGTTGAGTAAAACCTAAAGCATTTCCCTGTCATGGCGTAAAATTAAAATAGCTTCAATGTAAGAATTAGGGTACAAATAACTCTAAAACGAATAACCATAAAACAATTTTTTCCGATCCATATTAGTTTTCGCAGTTTTTTTTAGTCAAGATCTGTCTTTGTTTTCCTTTTTTATTTGTATTTTCCCGTGTTATGTCTGTTGTTACTTCGTGTTCCCTCGTGTTTGATTACCTGATTGTGTTCACCTGTTTTTCTCTTCCCTTTCCACCTGTGTCTTCTCCTTGTGATTAGTCTTGTGTGCATTTATGTTTTGTTTTTTCTTTCAGTTGTTGTCAGAGTCTTGATGTTGGAAGACTTTTTGAGGGAGGGTTTCTCTTTGGTGTTGTGCCTTGTTCTGCCTGGCCCAGCTCAAATTCAGCTCTGAATTCTGGGTCGATCGCCAATAAAGGACTTTTATTTAAAGGAACTGTCTTCTGCATTTGGGTTTTATTTACTCTGCTCTCCAGCCTTGACACTTTTTGAATATATAATGTTGGATTTACAAGCCAGATAAAAACACATGATATCCAATGGTGGTATGAAATTGAAGTCTGATGTTAATGGTGGAATTAGATTCCTTCTCATTATCATTGAAATGGGATTTGCTGTTGGAACTAGTGTGAAAGCTGGAGTAGGCTAAGACTGCTGGTTCACTTTAAATTACAAAGAACTGGGGAAGCTTTTTTTCTTGCAGTTCATGTCCAAACGTTCCTAATAGTTGGTTTAAACAGGAAGAAATTGCTTTAGGTTCAGAGGGACTTTTCAAAAATCAATCAACCCTCATTCAAACCAGTGAAAGCCACAAGGCACAGTTGAAAACTCTTTCAGAGAAAATAGCAATCAAAGCGGCTGTTGTTCTCTCGCGGGTCACAGTAGGGGGGTTTAGCCTTTTTCTGCTTCCTTATACAATAGCACATTCTAAGTCTCTGCACTGCCTGAGTCGCTACTCCATCATTCCTCTCTGCCACTATTGATTGCATCGAGTCCTCCCAAATGGATGAATAGAATAACCTTCCTCTCTGTATCCATTTCCTTTTTTAACTGATGGCAGAAACACAGAGGGTGTTGGGTACGTAGAGCCAGACAAACGAGGCAAAGGATCAGCGTATCTGGATTCCTGCTCTACTGATCATGTGCATCGACTGCCAGGCTGACAGCAACTCAGAAAATCATCCTCATCCCCTCTCCCATCAACCTTGGCTTGGCCCACAGCATGCACAGAATCAATCAGCATTGAGATATGGGCAGCCGTCACGGTGGTGACCGATTTTGGCATGCAAGACTCTCCCTTAATAGACAAAGAGACGGAGATCAATAGCCAATTTGGCCTTGGAATGAGGCTGGAATGGATCAAGGAAAATTCATTTTATTCTTCTCATTTTAGCCTGGAGAATTCAGGAAAAGTATGATGAACTCTCCCGACTACAGTAGTAAAGAAGTAAATCATTCACCCGCTGTATATGACTAACCTTTGGCGATGCAGATAAGATTACTTTTTTACAATCAGCACTTTTAGTCTATGTGCCAAATATAATCTCTGAGAAAAAGTTATAACATTTGTAAAATATGTTTCACCTTATTTCTTTAGACTTCTTTCCAGATTTCTTCATTCCCCATAATGGAGAGTATAACACCAAGTGGTGGAAAGCAACTTAAAGATCACCTATAATGCAAAGTACACTTTTCCATGTCTTTGACACATAAATATGTGTCCCTTCTGTGTGAAGACATTTGGAAAGTTTCAGGATTAAAGATTCTCTTTCTTTTTTGTTCTGATCCATTTATAGGAAAACCTGTCCAACAATTTGCTGATCCGATTTCGGCCACTTTGTGATGTCAATTTGTTTCATTTTTTAGAAGTTTCGGTTTGCGTTCACACGACAAAACTCAAACGGACTATAAACTTTAAACACAATTTATGTGCACATTTACTACGCCACTGAACATACTTACATTTAAATGTGTACTGCCTGGATTCAGCCATTTTCCGCCAAAGATTTTGGAAATTGGTCCGTGCGCAAATAATTGTGGGTCATTTAAGACCGCTGAGGATACACATGAGTGCTGAGGATACACATGAGCAGCCTCAAAATGTCCTGCAATGAAGGATTCAGTCCTCGGTAGAATTCCAAGGATCCTGTACAGTGGAACAGTCCTTCGGCGGGATTCTATGACGTAGCATCCTTGAAATAGTGGCTCTGAAGGATCCTTCCTTGACATTGAGAAGCACCCATGGTCTTGAGGCGAGCTGAGCCACGGAGAGGGCTGGCCGGGCAACGGGAGTCAAGGGGTGTTTCTCAATGTCGAGGACGCTTCCTTGGTAGGACATGTCTTCTGAGTCAGGTCCTTCAGACGCTAGGCAAGAATCTTTCCTGGCATTCGGAGAACGAAGAATGGAACAGGCTAGCGTGTGCAGGTGTGCATCTTATGAGAGGCCCTGCCTTAAATTGAGCGCGATTTGTTTGAAGACTCATAACTGATTTTGAAGATCGAAGATGTACTTGAGTAACTGTATTTTGTAAAATGATCATCTCTCCAGGACAGAACCACTAAACTAACATACAACGTTCTCCTTCTGTTTGCAGCCTTGAAAAAGTCCTGGAGGATAAGCAGCCATAAGAAAATCAGAAAATCACCATCACCAATCAATAATTCGATTTATATTCATATATCATACTTGATGTCTGCAAACCTTTTTTACACATATTGGTGCACATTGTAGCATAAACCACAAATATCAACAAAAGAGGCAAAGTCAAAACAAGGTTCATTTCAATTATTTATTTAGGTGCAAAACGCTCTAAGGTCTCATTCAAACCTAATAGTCCACTTCTCTGGTGCGCACCAGACGACAGTTTGTTCCATTGTTTCATTTTTCAGAAGGTTTTGGTGATGCACGGGCTCTCGGGTAAATATTTTTTGTGTAAAAACCTATTTAAAAACTCCTGTAGTGAAACCAATACAAGTTTATAAAAGCCCTGTTTGGTCTGGGTATAAAATGGGTGTTTAAAAGGGCTGAGGGAGTTGAGACCCGAGGCGCTGGCGGGGTTAGGTTTTTTTTTACCATCACGGGCTCTCAGGTAAATATTTATTTTTTAAAAACCTATTTAAAAACTCCTGTAGTAAAGACCTGTGTGGTTTAGGCTTAGGGTAAGGGGGAAGGGGAGGCTCTCTCAATGGTAGCTGAGAGGCAAGGAGGGGTTTGGGGTTAGTGGCTGATATAGTGTGTGTGCATGCTCTCCACGTCCACTCGACTTGACATACTGGGTTCTAGGTTTGAACATAATAACTGTGTGGGCTCTTACCTGGGTAGTTGGGCCTGGTGGAGACGTTCCGGGGGGTTGTTGTTGGAAGTCTTTGTTATTTTCTTTTTTGCAGGTCCAAGTAGGATGGCTGTAAGTATCATTCTTTTTAGAAAAGTCTCTTTGTTGAGTTCCAGGCAGTGGTTTTGGAAAGGTGAAAGGTCCCAGCAGTTTAAAGGAAGTGTCTCTGTTTTCTTAGATAGGACAGATAGAATGATTCTTCCATATGGGGCAGAGCCCAAAACAACAGTTAAAAGTTAAATACTTTAATTTAAGCAAATTGAGAAAAGTTTTAAAAAAGTTTGCATTTAAAAGCACTAATCAATTTTAAAAGAGAGTACCGTTCAGTGTAGCTGAGTGGAAGTGCCTCCTCGACGTTTCGATGTGGCTGTATCTTCTTCAGGAGGGAAGGGCTGGATATAGATATATTTATATACTATTTTGGTTAGAGTTAGGGTTAGTGTCGCGTACAAGGGGGCATATTTTGTAGGGGGCGTGGTATGTACCGTCTTGCCGGGGGCTGCAGCTGGACCCTTCTCTTTTCTTTTGTTCTTCTATTTTGTGAAGGGAGGATCACAGCTGTTTGAAAAGTAAGGGTTTTATTCAAATTCATATTTTATTTCATATCAAATGGGTATTTACTTCTGTATCTAAAACCACCAGACTCAGGGACAGTTTCATTCCACAGGCCATAAGACTAAACACCTGTAACTCTGTAAAGAACATCAATAAACATTAATCTGTATTAATCTATATAGACTCTTCTTGCATATTTCTATTTTATTTTGTATTTATTTGCACATCTCAAAGCATTCTCTTGCACTATTGTATCTGTTGTATTTGTTCTATGTCCTATATATATATATATATATATATATATATTTATGTTGCACTGTTGGAGGAGCATGAGTTTTTCATCGCCATATCTACACTGTAGCTAATGTAAAAATGACAATTAAGCCTTGAATCTTGTGTTTTTGTATTATTAAATGAAAACTGAATTTACGACCCTAAGAATATCTGAAAAATGCATTGTTCATCAGCATTACTGTTTCCATTTCTGTTTTCATATCAAGACTTTCTACTATCTTAACACAATTATTTTCCCCAAGCCGGTTCTTAAAAATACCTTTAGACTGCCAAGGACACACAGGGGATAGGGTCGTCATAAGCTCGTATCTCGATAGTTGATCTTAATCTGTATTCGTAGAATTACAAAGAATTTTCATATGGGTTTAGACCAGTTTGAGTGAGTTGAGGTTCTCTGGGAGTGCAACAACAAATACGTCTGTCCATAACGGTCATCTCCAGAGTCTCCTTCTGATGAACTTGACCTTACCGTTCACACAAGACAAGTCAACGTATGCGACGCCTCTTCAATTTCTATACTCGTTTCAATCTACGCATAAGGTTTACTCTTGCCAGGTTTGTTATGTATAGGGGTAACCTCATATACCTAGTGCTCTGCTTATGTAAATGTTATGACAAGACATAGTTTTACAGTTTATGAGCAACCTGTGCCTATATTCGTGAATATTCGATGGAACGACAAGGGTAAAGACTCAGATATGTCACTATAGCCGTGACGCTGTATTATGTATATTTGTTATCGGAGTAGTTCGTTCTTAATCCCATGTCTAATTGTATTGACGAACTGAATTTGACTAGTTGCGTGTAATACTTTAGATTAATTACGCTCTTTAACGAGATAAACTAATATAAAAAAAAGCGTCGAAGAAAAATCTCTAGTTCACTAGGACAGTAAAATCTAATAAGTATTACGAAAAAAAGCCTCAATCCTACACACATTTGTTAGTACAAAAAGGTGTAAAAAGATATAGGTTAAGTAGTTAGGAGATCGGGGATACGACATAGTCAGACAACAGATACGCTGTAGAATCATGAGATGAGTTCGGGGGTCCTATGCCTCACCCAGGGGACGTGAGACTCCTATTATGTAAAACAACTCAACTGGTATCGCGGTGAGGACGGTCAACAAGTCAGCCAGGCCCAGCACAAACCTGCTCTGAAAAGGGAGATAGCTGGCTAGATCACCCTTTAGCATCTGTAGAGTCTACCTGATCAGACACACACTACACTGATCTAAATAAGCAAAATTGACATTATATTTAGATGGAGGTAATAGCACCAACAAGTGGTCTCAGAATATCTACAACCTTCGTGACAGAGAGAACATCATACTTCCTCATTATGGTAGCCAGAAACCACAAACACGGAGAGGCACAGGCTTGGTAGTACGATATAGTTTAAGCGATAACGACGAGATCTCAAGGATCCAAAGCTAGCCGTAATACTTGGCGACGTCGGTATTTGTTGGGCTCGTGAAAATCATGTTGCTTGACGCAGGAAGACGTGAAACCCAGAAATCAATGGGCGACGGATCGCTGGTGCAAAGTAACTGCACAATCTCGGAAATGATGCACTCAACTTAGGGAAAACTAGAATGATATGTTACTACCAGTTTACCTATCTTAATATGTGTCGTTGTCTATTTTTGTGTTACTATAATTATAAAACACTGGCAGCGTATGACGCGCAACGCGTAGCTTTTAAGATTTCACTTCAGACTAGCGAAATCAAGATAACACTTCTTAATCCTCGAAGGAGATTAGTAATTGTAGAGTTTGAGATACTTTACCCTAACTTAACGACATTTACACTTGATCACCACTTTTCGAGGCTCATTGCTGCCGAGATAGGAGTCCTTCTGAGAATAATTGTAGTTGCGTGTTTGGCGTGCACCAATCGGAGCAGAAGTGGTTAGAACTTGTAAAATGTTTTCTATCTATCCTCCGCTAGGAATTACTAAGGTTAATCTCTCAAGTTAGGTATAGTAATTCATTAGTTCCAACGAACAGACACATAGAAATGGTTAGTTCCTTAGTATGAAATCCATGTACGTAATCTACCTATATAATAGTCTTCTAAATTACGCTTGGGAGTAAGACGTTAATTTTAGTCTCTCTTAATTCGTGTCACTGGACTGTCAACTTTGAGAAAGTCTCTATTTATGCGGTATCAGGTTCATCGCTCAAGAAATGAATCAACAGAATAGTTCTCTAACGCCCAGTTCCATCGCCCGAACGTCTTACCTCTCTGAAACTCCTCGTGGGAATGAGAACAAATGGACATGAACTAGTATAATATTAAAGTGGTTATTATAGCATTCAGACGCACGTATTTATCGGACTACTAAGCGAACAACTTATAATACCAAAAATTCAATTAGCTGACGGGTAGTCCACGAGAGAGCACGGCGACTTATATGGACGTAGTCTCAGGAAAAGAGAGCTCTCTTGGACCTCAACCCTTAATACTAATATTAGAGAAGAGTAGTAGAGCAACAATCAGGAGATAGTAGTATATAATAAAGTATTTGCTATGTTCTCGATCCTTATCGTGACTCCCCTCAATATCCATGGTTATATTCGAGACTAGTGCAGTGCTCCATGGATTTTCTAGGGTCCTCTATTCGTCTAGCGACCTAAGGGTAACGAGGATGAGCCAATTCTAGTGACACTTTGCTACTGTCGGGCAAAAATACTGGATGGTGCTTTGGGATGTAGGACCAATTTCGTTGGGGCAATGAAAGTTGGTGCAGGTTATCAGTTGTAACGACTCCGGTGTGTCGACAGTACACTGGTGTCGTCCTTAACGTTTAGGTCTGTGCTAACCTCCTATAGCAGGATCCTGTCGGGCTTCGTGCACGCGCAAGCTGGGGCCAAGGAAGTTGTTTTCGTTACGTTTAGTAGGTATCCTAAACCCTTTTATCGACTTATCTACAAACTGACGTCGATCACTTGTGTAGTGGAATATACTCTATGATCAATGTATCTCTACAGTTGCTCGTTAAGTTATATCTAGTCGGTTCTAACTCCCGGGAAGGCCTTATGACCACTTCCAGAAACCTACTCACTAGTCTCCACACCACTCTTTTGCGTAGATCCAAAAACTTTATGCTGATGTCTTCACAGCTCCTGCAAATGCGGTAATGCGGCTTGTGCAGGTAGTAGGGACAGTTGGCGACTGCGAGGGCACTGAACTTTTGCCAGTACCCCAGCATATACCCATCCTTGTTAGTTGGATACCAGCATACTGCAACTCCTGAACACAAGCACTACGACAATGAAGACACAAGAGTCAAAACTAAATAAGAACCCGCTAACAATGTCTTGTGCGCATGAGTCATAGCGTCTAACACTAGACGATGGAACCGTACCTTCTATTTTCTGCAGTCGGTTGTGACGTCAACAGTGCTAGGACTAGCTGAATCAGAATGGATCTGACCCTCTTAAGTCAGGTCTCTCTTACATTAGTCTACCAGGTTTCTCGTTTCCTCCCTGTAAAAGTAGAAACGTAGAGACGCATAATATCTAGGGCTGGATAAGGTTCATCAAATTATAGACTTACTCTACATTCAGTTCACTTTATTTTGTGATGGTATGCGCGACATAAAGTGTGTAACCGGTATAACACACTGGATACACAAATTCCTGATCTCGTTAAACCTGCATGCCGATCAGACTCTTACCAGTCTATCATTTAGGTAGTTCGACATACAAAAATAGTTTAAGAATCTTGGATAGTATCAATGGTTCAACAACAGCTGTATATTATTTGTACGTTCGAAACTTTGAGAAACGACACAGAAACTCTTTAATACATATTGTAATAAAAAACAGTTATATATATACTTTTTCTATGTTACAATGTAAATAACAGGCACACCAATACCTGACATCACCCAGGGCCGACCTCTATTGATTAAAACTGTGGGATCTAGTAACGCGAAAATGTATATAACTGTGGTTTAGATGTCGTCCTACTCTCTTCTACATAACTTCAATTGTACAATGATTAGGGAACTTATCCACACTTATATGAATGGACTAAATGCAGTTTCTTTACCCTTAATGTAGCTTCGTTCAATTCTAAGTGGATATACGTGTCTACACCTGCAATATAGCGAATAACTGCTAGAAACTGTCTGTGTTCTCTTATAACGCATGTAAAAATTCGTGACTAGGCACTAACTGGTCACTTTACTGGTATGTAAAAATTGATATCTTCTTTCTAAAACGACGTGAGACTGGACCACATATTGAAAAATTGTGAAAAGTTTCACATCAAAATTGAGTTTTGTCACACTGGTATATCTGTCGGAAATTTTCAAACACATAAAATGAGATATGTTCAAATTAATCGTGACGAGCCTAACACCGACATCCAGAGTGATAATAATTCTGTTGTATATTTTGTTGATTACACCCACAATTTTTTCACGTGAAATTGCGGCGTCCTTAATGATAGTGACTCGTTTCCAGACTCACGAAGAATAGTTGTGGGAAAACATTCTAGATGCCAGTAAAAAAAAAAAAAAAAATTTGTTGTCGTGCAACTAGCTTTACCACTTAAATCATGTGAGGTGTTTCTTTTTACGTCAAATTTTGGTAACATACACTTCCGTAATCGGAACCGAGAAATACGACAATGACATCGGGTTACACTTATTTGGTTTTATAGGATAGTCACACTGT
>NW_011337187.1:591107-637696 GCF_000735185.1 Notothenia coriiceps
TCACAACTGCACGCCAAAGGACCCTGACCAAGTGTCGCTATTGGACTATCAGGGAGTGAGACTGTGTTGCATTATGAACAAAATACCGGAAATAATAAAAAAAAAGAAAGGGGGAAAAAAAGAAAAAAATAACATTTTCAGTTGAGCTCGGCGATCGCCAAGACTTTTCTATGTTCCAGACTGATTATAAATTTTCAGAGCCCTCAAACTGATATCACAACAGTTTGTGGTTCAGAATCTCCCAAACAATCATTTTTCTGAAGTAGGGCATGTGTTTCTGTGTAAGCGTGAATGGCCTGTCTTTGCTGATGTAATCTGCATATTTGCATGTGAACATTCCACGATTGCTACGATTTATCTACTGAGGAATTTCACTGCGCTTTTTGCAGTGCTTTGCCTTTTTTGTCTTTACTTTCCTGGACCCTTCTCACCTTCTCACCTGAATCTCCTCCCAGAGCACCATTGTGTTTTTTTTTAACATCTCACAGAGGGGCGTGGCCAGCAGAAGCTCATTTGCATTTTGAGCTGCAGATACAGAATACCTTGTTCAAGGCTGAAACAGAGGGTTTTATCCTGTTAAGCCCCAAGCCTGTTTTTCAGATCTCATGCTCGAAAATGACATTCCCAGAACAAAGGACTATATCTTCTCTTCTAAAAAGGGGTAAATTAATAATCTTTTTTCTCAAAGCAATGATAAACCTGTGAGTTGGATGTAGAAAAGTCAGAATCAATATAGATTTTTTTTATTTGAAAGTAAATTCAGATTGAACATAATAAAAAAATGTAAATTATAGTGTCCGTCCAAAAATAAAACATTACTTATAGTGAAAACCACCCTTGAATGATGGGATAGTAGACTAAAAGCTTTAGGAATCCAAACTATAACATATAAGTACCCTGTATCAAGATTGATGCAAAACAAGTGACATTTCACCATTTTAGAGAGGTTTAGCAAAAAAACTAAACACTTCTGGGGTCATTTGGGTGGATTTGCCATATCTCTGACCCTTGGTCGATTTTGATGATTGACACCTCTTTCGGTCAGGGCTAATTCAGAGACTTGGTATTACCCTTGTGTTTTGTCTAGCTAAAAAAATTTTCATATCGTCTGTTAGCTGAGTTTCTTCCCGTTAAGTGGGTATGACACATTAATAGGTTAAATGTTAAGAAGCCCTGAGACACAGTTTCGTGAATATTGGAGTTTTAACAGGTTATGGCATGCTACAACGCATGATATGTTTGGTATTCAGTGCCAAACACTTTAGAGATATGTTTTGTTTATATCTGAGACCTATAATATATTGTTGAAAAAGAGTGTAATAGGGGACCTTTAAATGTTCCCCTTGAGAATTTCCATTTGTTTCTATATTTACTTAATATTGACTCTAATACATTTAAGGGATAAATACTATCATGTTTTAATCTACTACATGAGTTACCTTTCTGTTTTAAAGAGAAGTTCAAATGCTGCTTACTTTGTTACCTCCAATACAAGCACAGCAACAGCAGCATTAGCTTAGGAGTTTCTATATCTTTTTGAATTTCCGAAAGGTTTGGATAAAGTATGAGAGTAAACATTTCAAATGGTCTCATATACATTATTATTTGAGACAAATATAGATCAAATAATCCATTATTTCATAACAATTCAAAGACTAGACGAGTCCAACAAGACACATTTCAAGACACAGAAATGTTTTGTGTATGCTAGTCCATTATTAATTGAAAAGTCTCTAAGATGTGTTACTGTACATCTAGACAATACATATTAACAATATAATAATATAAAACATCTTATAATAAATCATTATTCATAGCGGCCATTTCCCTGTATACTGCGATGACAGGTTAACTTTTGATATTGTAACTAGATTTTGCTGATAATAGCTGTTTACTTCATCTGGAGTAGGAAAGAAAATAAATTGAGTTATTTTGCGTTAGTGGAATTGCTTCTTTAAGTTAATTGAGTCCTCTGTTTTATAAACAAGATATAATGACTAACTGCTGAAATAGTCATTTCTCCCTTTTCAAACACCATATTACCTGTCTAACCTTATTTTTACGTTTTGTCATAATGTGAAAGATAATTATGACAGTTGTAGTAAAATGACAATAATTTGTGTCAGTGCATGAATGGACAGCGGCCTCTCGACAAGATAATTGGAGCAGGAGCGGATTCAGTCACGAAACCTGAGGGGTTCCTTTGCCCATTTACTGGCCGTAATTATAATGTGACAATTTTCAGCACTATGTTATCGTTTCCCCGTTGAGATGCATAATGACTTTCTTTTCCATTAGGAGTCTGTCTCCATGGAGAATTATCAGGTGGCGGTACTGCTCAGTGTTATCAGCGGGGGTGGGGGAACCGTGGCCCTCGGGCTCAGGAGGTGTCCACATCTCCGTCCTCGGGCTGTCCTCGAGCCTCCTTGGCCTCAGCAGCACAAAGGAAGGGATTCAATTATGAAGTGACACATTGAGGCACGCTGCTTCAAAAGAGATCACTCAAAATGTATCCTCTCCCTTTATCTCCCCTCCGTCTGCCAACCTGTCTCACCCTCTCCCATCTCAATCCACTGATTCCTAATGTGTTGCTCTGGAAAGCATCAAATAGATAAATGTCTCTCCGGGTGGCTCCCAAGGTCATATTGCTCTGAATGTGAGAACTTTTCCTTTGGATTAAAGCATTTTATTGATTCAATTAGTGCAGAAGTGAAGGGATAACTGAGCCTGCATCAGCATACATAATAAAAAACACAGAAGTCAGATTTCTCCTTGATTTTCCAATGTACATTTTGGACTAACCCGTGTTAAATTACTTGTATTTTAATAATAAATCCCCTTAAAAGACTGCTGTAAACACAGACGCACATATTATTTACTTTTATTCTGCTTGGTTTGAAGTTAAACTATGAAAGTTGTTTTTTTATATATGAAAAATTACGTTATGTTAAAAGTGTTAAGGTGTTTTTTTCTGATACAGTAAGTTAACGCCTGATTTATTAAGCAAAAATACTGTGATTGATGTTAAACTAAAGCAGCACCTGTGAACTTAACTATTCTCTATAGCCTATAACTTAATAAAACACGTTTTTGATACAAATATCTTGCAAGATAATTCATTTTTCTTACATAATACACATAATACTTAACATCTTTATTTTCTCTGTATATTTGAATTGCATTTGATGTTGAGGTAATCTAAAAGTAAGGGAAAGTAATTACTTTTATATTATGATACTTCGATTAGGTTACTTATTACATATGTGTACTGACTGTAACATTATACATTTTAAAGTAACCCTCCCACTCAGCCCACAACTTTCCCTTTTACCGCTCTCATCAAGCTCGTTCCCAGCTTAGTTATTGATGCTACAAAGAAAATGTATAAATAGTACATTTGTACATTGTTTGACAAAAGAGAAATTAATTAGGCTATAGTTTTGAATTTATGAGGAGCAAATGGCCCTTAAGTGTCTTTCATTTCTGTGTTTCTTTTTGGCAGCGCTCATTATGCTATTAGGGTTTCTCAACGCAACACTGCATTCATTATCTTACAATGCTCACAACATAGGCCCCCCCACACAAAATGAATAAATAAAATAAATGACAAAGGCTAGAGAGCGCGTCACATTAGGTTGAATGCGGTTTGTGTCTCATTCAATACAGGTCTGAGGATCATTGTTTTTATTAAAGTTTTCAAGGCAACAAAAACAAAAGCAACTTACAGAGGTGTATTGAGTTCAGTCTTACAAGCTGTCACAGAGAAACACATTGAGTTCATCTCTCAAACAGTGTAAAACTGCATGAGCAAACTTTAACGAAGATAGAATAATATGTGATCTGATATTAAAAAAAACAAACACCATCATAAAAACACCTTTGTTAGACCTTAAGGATACAAACAATGCCTTTTAGCACTGCATGTAAACATGCGGTTTTACAATAAAAACTCCACAGTTAATGTAAATAAATGCTTTACAATTAGTACAACAGTATAACAACTTATATCAAGTGTATTAAAGGTAACGTGGAGTTTTCTTTTCTTTTTAACAAGGCACTGTGCAGCAATTATTTTTATTTTGTTATTTTATTTTTAAATTTTCCCCTTAAACTACAGAACTTGGAGTGTGTTAGGTTGCCAACCCGAGCATTTAGCATCAACCCTTATACAACCATTTAAAAGTAACCTGACTAGCCCATACTGTCGTGTGCTAGCCGCAATTTAGTATTGAGCTAATCATTTTGAAGTAATAATAAAGTTAGTTAAACTGAAGAATATACAGTCAAAATGAAAAAGGAAATCCTATTCTATCTCTGTTTATTTCTTAAAGTTGCCAACTTCAAGTCCTCTTTGACATCCTAAATCTGCATATAGATGCGATGTGATTTCATAATTTCTTCTTCTGAATTCCAGTTTTGTGACATTTCATTTCTGCTGAAGCTGCAAATCCAAACCACACTGTGTATTTCGGACTCAGATTTAACGGGATTAACCTTTACGATCATCCTGCTCTGGGCTCTACCTTCCATACATCCTATACATCAATGTGACATGTTTTCAATCTCAAATTACCCAGTGATGGATGTTATCTGAAAAACCTGATGACTTTCGCAGCTCTGGCACAGGAGGAGTTATTGTTCTTCCCCCGCTCCTGAATCAATGTAATATCATCCAACAGGCATACGAGTGCACTGGCAATATTACAATTTGGGAAGATGTACTTAATATAGACTGGAGTATTCAAATGATTGTATTCCTTATAAGGCACTGCATAACATGCTGCATGTTAATGTCTGTTCATGTAGGGATGGCAGACTTATGACCACCATCTGACCCAAAAATATGAATCTGACTGATAAATCAACTGAATGTGTCACACCATCAAAACCGTCTGACAGTATCCACCGTTACAAGCTAACGGCTAACGTTATCCTCCTGGCCCCTTAGCAAACTTAATGACTTTGCAACAGCTCATCCTTCAAAGCAGGCATAAATGATTCTGATTTCATTAAAGCCTCTGCAGAGATGAAGATCGGGACTCTTCATTCCAATTTTCCTACTTGACACTCGGATTATTGGCAACACATGTGGATTCATTTAAATATTTTTCAAATCAGACAAGGAAAATATGCTCATCATGCACCCCTGAGCTAACATAATATAAATGTTAATTAAGATATGTGCTGCGAGCTGGGGAAATGAATATTTGCAATAAAGCTCTCCAACTCGTAATATGGAATACAGTATTCGTTTTTTATTTTGTATACCTATATTTTAGGATATACAAAACAATAAGATGCAGCAAGAGCTTTCACAACAAGTCCTGCTTCTAAATTTGTTGTAAAACTGTCTGGAAAATAAGTATATTTTCCCATCACAGTAATACATATGTTTATTGAGAAAATGTAAATATGCAGATCTATATGTAAACACATCGGAGACAATTAAGAATGATTGAAATGAATCTGCCAGAAGATACACACACGCCAGTTGATGGGAGTGCCTCAGACTAAGAAATATATTAAAATGAAAACATATAAACCCATTACTGGAGATGACCAACTGACTGGCAGTAGCAGCCCAAGTGTTAATCTATTTTCTATTCCCACAGTAGTGAAAGTAAAACAAATCAATATTGCAGAAGTTTAACAGCACGGGTGGTGAATTCAAATCGTGTAGTAATTTTCATTCCAAGGCTCACGATCACATGGCTGAATATCTTCAGAAGCCACAGTCATTTCTGTATAAATGAATAAACTCCGGTGCATTAGACAGGGGTGGGACGTTTCCTCATATATAGGTTAAAAGGGACCAGCTGTGTGCGATCATGCCAGCCATGGTGCTGTGAACTTGATACAGCGAGCTAATTGTGTGTTGCATTGTAGTCGGCCCTCATTAACCTTACTGTGTTACCTTTTACTGGGGATAAATGTGGGGGGGGGGGCTTTAAGTCAGCCATCTGTAGCCGCCTAGCTTCCTTTACAGAGTGGCTATCAGAGTGGGAGTGACATACTGAAACCTTTCAAGGACATTTATGTTTTACTCTCACACCATGCAGACCGTCTTTGAAGCCACTGTATACACTCATAAATGACAGGATTTCAATATGGGGAGCTTTTTTATTTGTTCCATGTGTTTTTAATAGTTATTTTATTGAGGCAGTTGTTGATTTTACGATTTAATGTCGCAAAAACTCCTTATGTTTTGATGAATCCAGCTCTTTTTTTATTGCATGTGTTTTTTTTATTATGAAGCCCTTGACATCAGAGGACTGGCAGCTCAGGAAGTGCTGAGGAAATTATTTTCAGCAGCGGACACAATCAAAACTAAATATTCCATGTGGACTTAAAAACCATCCAACTGTGAAAATGCTCTGCGTCACACATGGAACCGACTTGCACACACGAGAGCTTCCAGGAGACTGTTGCTGTTTACCAGAACAACTTTTATTCCCAGCTGTGCCATTCAGGACAATGTGGGCAGATTGTAAATGCTGCTCTGCTGACTCAGGGTCAGAATCAGCCTTTAGGTCACGTTGTGTGTTCCAAAGTGAAGCACAATAACTGGACTGCTTGTTAATCCGACTGAGGACAGGTTTAACGAATTTGGAGACAGTTAATCGACCTGAAGTACAAGTCCCATATCTGCTGCACAAGTGCCCATAAGCATGACAGTGACACTACAGCACCTGATGGAGGTGACAATGAACTTTGAACTTCTTGCAAAGACGTCAAACTGAAATAATATTCAACCAAACAGATCAACTAAACTCAACTTGTCGGTTTAACTGTTAGTAAAAACATGTGGATGGATTTTCATCAAAGCAAGGAAATCGATCAACTTGTGTTTTCATCAATCTTTGACATAAACATACTGTGTGAACTTTTGGAGGAAGTCTCAGTCTGTGCCAGTTCCGGACCTCCTCAACACTTTTCTAACAACTTACTCTTTCAGAAGAGGGTCAGAAGAAGTTACTGGAGGCAAACAGAGTACGATGCAAAATAGCTTTCTTTTATCATAGACAGCAATTTTATAGCTAAAGCCTTCTTGTTCTTTTTTGGTTGACCTTGGTGAAGCAAAGTAATCAGCCTCCACGATTCTTTGTTGGAATTTGTTTTTGCTGACTTTTGTGTTTTAGATATTTCCGCATGGGCGTCCTGGCTTCATTCCATGCACTACATTGACCAACACATGACCTTTTTAGTTTTCTAGCACGTGAGAAGGGACTTTTACTTTGCCCATTTTCCTGTCGTAAATTAACCTAGACACACACACAAGTATTATAATAAATGTTCGTGAGAAAAAATCTACTCTAAACGTAAAGAATATTATTTATTTAATCTCAAACACTTTACTATACTTGTTTTGATCAAATTTGATTGATAGCAACTAAACAATCTATCAAAACTTCAACCTGTTTGAATGTAACTAAATCCTGATTGAACTCAATTGTTTCTACTTTAGTTTGACACGCTTCAAATCAATGAGAGGAGAAACAATTTGTCAATCAGTTTCTCTGAAGAATTCAGTAAAAAAATAGCTGAATTTAAGAGTACGGTATACATGAGAAAAGTGAAATAATTTAATTGCTTTCATTTCATATATCCTGTATTTCATGAGCAGAACGCAAAATAAAGACTTCAACATTCCTTTACTCAAATAACAGGGGCAACATTCAAAATCAGGGTTTCTTTTCATCTAAGGCAGAACTTATACCATTTAGTTTGAGTATTTGTGACGTTGATTGGTGCATTATTATAATGATTTACTGCAATTAGTGGGGTGTAGAATGACTTGCCAGAGGTGGATATATGCAGCTGTGGCCAGATGGAATCAGTATGCTTCTCACGGAACAGTGATATTAAACGGCAGCCATTGAGACCGGTGCTCTTAGTGAAATACAAGATGACAAGCTGCCTTCATGGTGTCCACTTTTCTGCTGACTGACGCTAATTTGACATCTTTTCACACATGGTGCTGTAAACTTGTTAAAGTGTCATTTCGATGGCAGCAGAGGCACATGCTGCATAATCTTATATATCATGATTAAATAGTTAGTCTGCATTGAAGGAAAATGGAGGAGAGAATGGATTTTTAAGTGGCACCCAATAGTGATGCACCAAATATTAACATATATTTTTTCACAACCTGTAATTATCATGTCTGCTTTTATGTAAAGCCCTAACAATGAAGCCAAAAGCTTCCCTTAGTTCATATTTATTTGTAAAATAAAGTGTTGATCATTCAATAATTTGACTACATAATTATATGACACAAACATTTTATTGACTGAAAGAACACAAATAGTTATCTACAATGACAGGGACTTTTATAGCCGTACAACAGTTTAATTATGCTGTTTTTTTTTTAAATACATGAACTGAACATACAAAGTTACAGTAAACATGCCTTTTGATAAAAATATCTTTACAAAAAATGTACATTTCTATACAACAGTTGTCAGTTACACTATCTCTACAAGCCCCATGATTCTGGGTAAAACCTGCAACCACTCCAACAAACTGTCAGTATATCATTTCAGTATTATTTTAAACTCAATAAAAGTTTTTTTTTTCATTTATTTGAAATAATAACAAGAAGGACTATATACAGGGTAAACTTAAAGATGGTTGAGCCAGAAATGTTTTAAAGTGACCCAGATAATTTCCAACAGTTAAAAGCAATGAGGTTTTTATTTATTTTTTGAAGCATTTTTGCAAAATATTTGACACATCACCATACTGCTCAGTAAATAACAGGCTACCAGCAAAAAAGATAAACATGTAGCAGAGCCATTTCCCTTAGACATGTCTTTGGATACAAAAATAGTGCTAAATATTACACATTATCATCATTCACCAGACATTTATTTTGAATGAGCTGCAGGACAGACATTTTATTTTATGTTTTTTTTTTCAGGCAGCACTGCCAGGTTTGACTGTTTATGAAGTTGTGCAAGGCGACGACCGTTCCTTCACATTTAATTCATTCTCTGTTAAGAAGGGTCAGTAATACCAAAACCCCCCGGTATTTTGATTTTCTTTTCTCAGGTTGTGCGGCCATAGTTCAAAGGTGTTTTGTGGTTCAAAACATTGAGCAATTACATTTAAACCCCCCTTAACAAGGTTAGTATTCTCATGTTTTCATAAGGATAAATAGGACATTGAATCAAAAAGTAACATTGCTGTTGAATTTCTCAAAATGTGTTTTTATGCATCAAGTGCAAGTGTTTAAAGCGCAAAAAGAACCACAGTTATCTCCTCTAATAGACAATAGCCATGTTGGTCTTGAAAAAAAACCTTAAGGAGGAAGATTTTAACCGTGAAGTTATAGGAGCAGAGAGAAGTAGAGCTGTTACTCAGCTGCAGTGAGTTTAAGGACAATGATGGAGGTTAATGAGCGTTTAATAAGACGCTGTATAATTAACAGCTGTGATTAATGTTTCAGCCCACTAGCCTTTTCTTACAACCCATAGCTAACTGACAGTATACCAGGTGTGCCAGCTGATTGGCTGATACACATCATCACACTTATTGATGCCATTGTGCGATCAGCTAGCACACCTGGTGCATCTACCTCCTTCTGCAAATACCTTTAACTGAAGGCTTAAGACGAGACACATGCCTTTGTCAGTGTTGTTTGTCAATTTACTTTTTTGCAAACTGGAAATAAATTGGGCAAACCTGCTGCAAATGATTAACAGTAGAACATGAAGATATCCACTCACTGGTGACAGATTTCAATTTGCAGCAGTTTGTTGATAATCAGGTTGATTAAAATCACTTAACTGAAGCTGCTCCGCATGGCAACAACACAACAACTAATCCTACTTTTGCAATAACAATGTACATTTCCCCACCGTGGGACTAATAATGAATTTCTGATTCGGATTCTGAATAAATTGGCAGATATAATGAAGTAAACTGCACAAAGTGAGTGGACAAATCACCCAATGCTGGCCAGATTATCTTCCATTTTAGGTATTTTATTAATAGATTAATGGATTGTATTGTCTCACTACTTGTTTAGGTTTTTAAGGCCAGTGTATCATAACAGATGTATTCCAAATCTAACCGATCCAAAAGACAGATCACATACTTCTAAAAGGAGTCTTGATATATCATTAAAAAAAACCTCAGCTTGCACTTTCGCCTGAGCAGAATCAAATCAAAATGCAGGGGGGTAGTAGAGGAGAATGAGAAAGGGCCTTGGCTCCTGAACAGCAGCAGTGCATGTTGGGATGCATAGGCTGAACAGGGAGGAGCGCTTTGAGACGTTGGGGCATTGCTCCCTGGCAGGACGCCTGTGCCAGTGTTGGCAGGACGCCTGTGCCAGTGTTGGCTCTCTACCATTCTAGGAAATGTCTGCTTTGAAAGTTGGCAGGAGTTGGAATATATGATGGAACAGCCCCACAGGGTATTTGTGTGATAAATGGATAAGCTGGATAAAGTTATGCTCGTAGCTCATGGCTTATACACGAGGAAAAAGCAGACCCAGACGGCACCGATGTTTCATTAGTTTTGTGGATATCATACTGCGGTCGCCGATTGTTCTATTAATTTGATCTTCGAGCAAATATCCTTTGAAATACAGTTTGTGAAATGACATTGCAAACACATTTCATATGGTAAATCAACAATTCCCTTCCGCTCCACGTAATTCAATTTGCAAATCTGAATAAAAAGCCTTTTTTTTATTATACATTCCCATAGTATTTATTTTTTCAGGAGCAGGATTAGCGCATAATACTCTCAGCCTCCTGCAATGAAATATAAGTCGCACAGGATATCCATGAAGGTGGCCACTGCATGAAAATGAGTCTTGAATAGATTTTCTTCAGAGAGCACATCACGTTCGCTATGTGCCGCAGAGTTGGGAATCTAAATGTGATTCAGCATCTCTTGAATACCATTTACAGTCCAGTGTGAGAGTCTTGATCCCTCAGGAATCTTTTTTCTGTCTCTTGAAGGCGATGATGAATTCTAATACCACCAACCGGGAACGTCTGCTGCCTCATCCTGATGTGATAAAGAAGATGAAAACACACATTAGAAAACCGCATCTCCTTCTAAAACATGGTGGCTATTTATAATGCAGTTAATCTGATGAGGATTAGGCTGAGTTTTAAAGCTTGTCCGTTTTGAATTGCCTCCGAAATATCTTGGAAAGTGCAGAAATACTTGCTGGTATAAAGCTGCCTTCCTAATTCTACTGGACATGACTTATTAGGGTTCTTCTCACTGTGATTTCATATAACCACATTCATAGACTCTCTGCGACCTTGACTGGGATTTTCAGGTTTTTAAATGCATGTGCTGTGAGGAGGTTCTGGTGAATTGGCTACTGATAGGATTTTGAAAAGGCAGACATGAGGAAAGGAAATGGAAAACTGAAGTGTAACGTGTTTTTTATTTTTTTTAAAGTGGCAAGAACTGGGACACTAGACGCCTAGAAAGGCATATGGGAAAAGCCGTAGGGGGTTAGCTATGAAAACTTTAGCTGGTGCACACATAAATGACAAAATAAACATAACATTGAGAGCAACTGACTGTTCTTTTAAGGTAAAGGGAACAGATTCATGAAATGAATTCATCCGCAATCCCATCATAAATCAAGCCAACAAAACGGCTCACACTAATAAATGTAGGCTAGCCATGCTAACGTTGAGAAAGAGATACGCTAATGCTAATATTACTGCTAATTGTCTTCCTTACAGTTTGGTTTACATTCTGATAAAACCATCAAAAAAGTTGAATAGTGAGCTTTAGGGCTACTGGTGACCTGACTTTCTTACATTCGGAAAGATTAAGAGTAGCCATTTCCCTCGGTTTAATACGTATGCTAAGCTAAGCTAGCTTGCTGAATCTAGCGTCATGTTTTCAACAGACTTGACAGTGTCATTGATCTTTACGAATCGTTAATAGGAAAGTGAAAAAAGCGAATTTCCTGAAATGTTTAAGTATTCTTTCAAACTTAACTTGAACAGTGAGTGACAATGAGAGATACAAGTTAATGTCATTAATCAAGAATGTATTGCTTTGATGGTATTCAACAATAAAGCACTGTTTATTTAGCCTATATCTTGCACACCTTGGAGGTTATAGTCGACACACCCTGAGAATTATACAAAATATTGCAGAAAATTACAAATGTGACCACAATTGGAAAATAAAACAACTTCAAATAAATCAAAATCCGGGGCCATTATGAACTATTGATTTTTCTTTGCTCACACATAAAGCTATGGAAGAGTTAAACAGAGCTTACATAAACTCATACATACAGCTGAGCACCCCCGCTACGTGGAGCCGGCCAGCAGCGAGCCAACTGATGATGTGGCTGCATCATTACCCTCACCCTGAGAGAAGAGAGCAGGAAACTCTATACCTAAGGCCTCACCATTCATACCCCCTTGCTCACAATTCAATTAGATGAATGTTGTTTATGGGCAGTTCTGGCCCATTGGAATGCCATTATTGATCCCTCTGTTGAATTCTGCATTAGCTAGCCTTCAGTGGAGCTGGTCTTCTAAATGTCATAGAGTTTATGACTTAGAAGATGATTAACGAATGTTTAGAGATGCTCAAGACACAGCTCAGCCGTTAAGGCTTTTAATGAGGGCTTTGAAGACTGGCTGCAGTCTAGTAAAACAAACTCACAGATCCTGTAATGGATTAATAAACCTTACCTGATCTCAGTTGTCAATATCCGATACATGGTTCTCTATCTGAAAAGAAGGGGAGAGGGAAATAAAAGATATGGATATGATTTAGCGTTCAGAAGCGAGCAGGTTGTATTTCATTCTTCCTAAAAGGTCATCGCCGCTGTACGGTGAACAAGCGCAGCCCGAGAACATTCTTTGTGGTGTACATTATCACGATGTGTGATCGGTGTGACCTTCAGAAAACAAATAAATCTTTACCTCCCTGTCGCTGAAAAATAATGTCTTCCATTAGCAGGGGCAGCAAGCTTTCATCAAGGAGAGCATGCCCCTACTCACCTGCTTAATGGCTAATAAATATATCATTATAGAGAAAGCATGGTCAAACCCATGGCCAATGCAACAGAACAGAGGATGGAACCGAGGATAATTATTCAGATTTGAATGCAGTGTGGTATGAAATGAAATGCTGAAAAATACTTTTTACACAGTCTCTGTCTTTATACCAGCTGAATTTGTTACTTTTCTTGTAATCGAAACATTTTGCACAAGCAATTGTACAGCGTGTGACTAAAACTGATGAAAATATTCTCTCATAGGATTCCATTGATTCTGGAAAAGTTCTACTTATACGAGTTTATTGAAATATAATTGTTGATGGCCATGTTTTTAAAGTTTGAGTACATTTTTCTGAAGAACATAAACATTTTGAGGCCAGTCAAAATGAATTGATTTGGTTGAGATATTGGAAAAACATGTGAAATCTGTGAGTGGCTCCGTCTCTTTGAAGCTAAATGTTGCAGAATAATATGGTTTCTGGTGATCATCACTGAGAAATACATTTCAACCTAGTTTTGTAAAAACAAAGAACAAAAAAAAGGAAACTTGTAAACTGGTAGTAAAACTGGTGTTAATTAGAAACAATTATAATCAGCATTCCTGAACACTATCAACTATTTTTTTTATAATATATAAAACTTAAACCTTCCCAACAGCTCCAGTTGGCTTCTCCATACAGGTGCTACTTCCTCAGCAGCCTTGTGAACAGAAACCTATTTACACTATTTTACATCCAGATTCACACCGGTGGTCTTAAGCTCTCCTCTGTGTCTCTTGAGCCCTCTGCTTCAATTATAAGTTTGTGTGTGCCTGTGTGTGGGCCTGTGAAGAGTCTTCCAGAGTGATAGGGGGTCAACAGGGAGAAACTGTCAGTCCAAAAGCTCTCACCGTTCACTCATGTGAAGCTCGGCTCTCTCAGATCTGCGGCCATGAATAATTCTGTAAAATTAACTTTAAGAATGTAAATACTGTCTGCCCACTTGAGATCTCCCAAAGTGTCTTGCTCTCTGCCTCGCTGTCACGCCTGTCAGCCGTTTCTCTTACCAGATGGTGGTTGCCCTCCTCGTCGTACTCGTCCTCGCCTCCATCGGTCATCTCTCCCGCCTCCATCTCCAGAGCCCCGTCGCCCGCCTCCTCCCCAGAGTTCTCTGCCGTCTCCGACACAGACTCCTCATGCAGGGAGTCGCAGTTGTCCTCGTACTTTCTCTGAGCTTCTGAGTGAGAAAGAAGGGCAAAGACAATCGTTTTTGGGTCACACAGCAGTAAAAAAAAAGTTGACATGGTTGCCTTTTTCTGGTTTTAAAACCTGTGCAGAAATGTGATGACCTCACTATCGTTCCCAAGAGGACGTGTTGCTAGATACGATCAGCTGGACAGAAGAGCCTCGACGAGTGACAAATTGATATATGTCCATTGTCAACACTGTCATTTATCATCTAAAATTAAAGACACTGTTGCCAATTCAGCTGTGAATAACAGCTGCTAAATTCAGACAACCTGAGCAACCGTAACGCAACCGAAGCCTCTATTTTTAGCTTTCCAGCTAACACCGACAAAACATGATTGAATAAAGTTTAGACACTGACAAAGGACCGCAGTTGCTGCTGTTGATGTGCCTCTTTCGATATGTAGGCAAGAAGTTAGCACTCTATGATAAGCGGGGAAATATTTCTGGTATTTAACTCAACGCTACAATACATTGGGGAATTAAAGTGTTCTATGTAAACCATCAAAAGCTAATTCTGTGTCATTGGCATGAATTTGACAGTTTGCATTTATTTACATAAATAGTAAATGAGTGTGTTTGTGTTCAAAACACTGCAGGATCTCTCGTCCTTTCTTTTATTTATCTTTGACCCTGAATGATAAAGCACCAGGATGACGGTGAATTCTGCTCAAGTTAATAGCCATGATAAATTGCATCATTAGAGCAGCTCATGACATAAAGTCATGTGGGCTATATATAGGCCTACCACATTATGTTGTTGAATACATGCTGAATTTTCCGTAGAAATAAAATAAATGATGAATCATCGTGCCACCTAACCATAGTTAATGAAATATTTCTTCATGCTTCAAGCCGATAGCTTTTAAAAACAAACATCCATCTCCATCCAAAAGAAAAACCTTGATTTTGTCTGTTTATTTTCGTATCTAGTGAAGTTTTCCCTTTGAAAAAAAACACAGTTTGCTTGAAGGATGAACAAGGATTTGTGTGATTTATTTGGTGATGGAATTCAAATATACAAAGATTGATAGCTCAAATAAAACTAAGCAAGCAAGCCTGGGAGAAAAATGGTAACATGAATGCTGTCTAAGTGACCTTCAATAGGAGACTGTCCTCTATTGTCAAATATATATTAAGACCTCTCAAATAAACGTGGCGTCAGCATGGCGTTGACACCTGTCTGCAGTTATGACAGAGAGCTCTACGGCTCTTATCTCCCAAAATGTCATGAAGACTTATGGCCAGCGTTTGCTCTTAATTCCCCTCCCTCCCTCCCTCCCTCCCGCTCTGATTCGTGTTGCTTCTCACCAGCCTCGGCTCTCTGCTGCTTTTCGATCTTCTCCAGGCGTCCCAGCAAAGAGTCGATCTTCAACTTGATCTGAGTGAGCTCCCGCTTTATAGTCTGAAGCTGGTCCGTCTTCACTGCTGAGGGACGGAAACAAAAAAAATACAGATTTATAGCTACTTTGAAGTTGTTCTCGTTTCATTCGTGCAGCCATTTTAATGACCGTGCTTCACACCGCTTTATCACAGACCGCATGCTGTCATGTGTTAATGCTCTTAGTTTTGGATATCATGTCTTCACTCTGAGTCACTCTATCCTCAGGGAGGAACATCTCATCTGGCCATCTGTAAAGTCACCCTGCTGAAAATATGGACCTGTTGCTTTCCATTTGAAGATTAGTGCACAGCTTACGCCCACCATGCTGTGCAGTTCTGCTCAAGTTTTGCTCAAAAACGTCAATATCTGAACACACTCTATGCTGTCGTTCAGCTGGCTTCGGTGATTATATAAAGCAAGGGAATGTCATACACTATACAAAGCATCTGCTTGGATTTGCATATTGTGAAGGTCAGGTCAAAGACGTGTATCTTACATTTGTAATCCTTCAGATGTTCATTTTATATACTTTAGAAAGTAGTTATGATCTACCTTTCAGCAGAAGACATTTAATGTATTCATACTCTGTTAATACTGGGTCTGTTGTGATTGGTAAACCGCTTAGAGTTGTCCTGCCCCTTAGCCTATCACGTACAATATGCTGGAGTGCTACCCAATACAAGTGCAAGTGTCATGGCGATGTCACTTTTTTACGAAAATGAACTAAATAGTCCAAACGAGGCGTTTCAGCCAGTGTGTGGGAGAAAAATTATTCTGCCGTGAACTTTGGGATTTAGCCTTTGAAGACTATTTACATGCACAGAAACCTAAAAAAAAAACTACAGGAAAGGGAATAAACCCAAAGCATCTGTCTGGGTTTACATTGGCATTGGCATTAGACATTGGACGGCTCTTGTTTTGAAGCATATGCTGCAGTTTCTTTTTTAAAATGTTCAACAGAGTAGCTTCTTAAGAACTAAACAGTTATCAAGAATGAAGAAGAACTCAATAATTTTATGATTTTGTAACTTCTAAAAATTTAAACTGCTATTATTTAACATGGCTGTCAATGCTTCTTGAGTTTGAAGAATTATAAAAAGAAAATGCTATTGAACTGCTATCTGGAAGTGTGTCGTTCCTAACTAATAGTGCACACTACACAAAACTATTTCAACAATTTCTATAGCAAATGAAATAATTGGTAACATAATGTAGAGTCTTGCATTTAGGGCAAAACAGCACAGCTTGACATAAAGAAGATCAAATTATTTTACAGGCAAGCAATCAAAATGAAATATGGTTTCTAAATATGCATGAATGTTGACCTGAGTGAAAAACACAGCCAGCTCAAGCAACTGTCCCAGATAAGGGTCTCTGTGGCACCAAATTAAGTCTTCTTAACAAATTATTAAACAGGTATGGGACCCGTAAAATACCAGACTAAAATCCATAGCAAATTATAAATGTGCCACATGGAGTTCAGTAAAATAAATCTAGGATTCGTATGTGAAGAGGGAAAGCTGCTCGTTCACTGTATGAAATATCCACATACAAGTATTTTGCAGTAAATTATGAATGACGCGCATCTAATATAACATATAGATAAAAAGTAGTTTTGTGTTTTCATCCAAACTTGAAAATGTTCACTTGTATTAAATTACATTGACACATAAACCTAAACCAGTTTGCTTTAGTTGCTTACACTCACTTTCTGCCGCTTTAGCAGACTATTGCCTCACTTAAAATACTGCTTTAGAAACAGGGGGCACAATATGACCCCCCACAGTTTCTGTTTACTGCTTTTTGAATAATTTCTCTTCCCTTCTGCTTTGCCAAAGTTTGAGTCTCAACATCAGTGTGTCATACGTGAAAAACATCTGCTTAAAAACAAAACAAACAAATACATCTGAAGGGCGTAACAATTCATTCAATGTGGACTGCATCACTGTTGCGGGTGTACTCGTGAACAGCTCTGAGAAGATTAACTAATTTAACCATAAAAAGCAATAAAATAATCTTATGCCTTAACCCACGGCAGCTGAAATGTGTCATCTTCAGAGAGGAAGGGAAAAACAGAAAAGCAGAAGTTGAGAAGAAAATCTGACACCTATCAGATTCTCTCGGGGCTGGAGAGAGGATGGATGAGTGTTCGGTAAACAAACCTACGAGTTTCCTGTGGAGCTGCGGATGGAAAATGAGGAGGAGACATGCATAGAATCTAGTCAGGTATCATGTCGGCACGCGGCTCTTTAAGTGCGTTTCTTTGATGTATATTTACACCCAGACCACATCACAATGCAGATCCACTCCTCTTTTTGTTGCATAAAACATCTACGGTTGGAGATGTCAGTGCATGATACACATTTCGAAAAGATAAGCTGACTGTAAACTAGCATTCCAAAAAATAATCCTTCACACTAATTCAGAGTGAAAAACAACACTGCCCAGGTAAGATCCAATACATACTTTAGGCTATCTACCAAAACATATTCAAAAACGGGATGATTAATGTGGGAAAGTGAAATAGGAAAGAAGGGGTATATAATGCCCCATTGAAAGCTATATTTAGGTAAATGTAAATCACAAGGATGTGTCTCATGTTGTTTCCTAAAGCTGCAGTCAACTCTAAAGCTACAGGGATGCGGAAAATTTACTTTTTCTTGAGGGGAAAAAGGAGAAAAAAGCAGATAGATATACTCTGACATTACAATGGTGGGAAACACTGAAGTGTCTCTATCTCGGTGTACAAAGCAACATCCATAAATGCACACACATGCACACTCGCTTCCTTATTCCAACATTATCCCTGCTCGCTCTGGGCGGCTTACTTTGATGATAAGAATGTGTGGGACAGCTTTTAATTTATCTCCGCCTCCAGGTCTTTTTCCCTTTTGTGCTATCAGTTACATAAGCTGCAGAGACAACACACACATCCTTATCGACACAGCATCTTTAAATAGCCCGTTTTGAAGGAACAGGCGAAAATATTGCCATTGTTATTCAATAAGCATTATAAATGAGATTTATGGAATGAGTATTAGATCTGATTTTAGAAACTCATGATCGAGCACATTTATTTATTTTGGGGATGGCGAGGATGTCTCTCTCAAATCACTTGTTTATGATATTAAGACTGGAAAAAGACCATGGGGCTGCTGATGCTGATGTGTGACTCTTAATGGTAGTATAAAAGGTTACAAGTTCAGAGGATGGACATCAGGAAGATTCTTTGAGAAATATGTTTAAGATATCTTTACTGATGTAACATTTCTAAACATAATCAAACCCATACATTATGTGTTTAATGTCTAATTTGAATATCTAAATAAACTGAACGAGCAGTATCCTGAGTTTTTAGTTTTTAACTAAATGAGGATAACATCTTGGTAAAATGTTTGCACTATTCTTCATCCATCAGTGCAAACCATTTTGAGATCCTAATTCCCCTGCAGAACATTTTGTAACAGGAGCGCACAGAAACAAAAATAAGTTTACAATTGTTGTGCCCCTGAACGTCTTACATTTCGCCGCTGTAAATGTTCAATTTCATCTATAAAAATTCAACCAAGTGTCTGTCAAATCCGTCTAAATATTTGACTTGCAGCTCTAGTTCAGTATCATGTAAGACTTATTTTGAATTATATTGAAACAAATGTGCTTATCAGAGAGGAATATGATGTAAAAAAAATGTAGGTATAATTTAGCGGCTTGATCAAAATAGTAATTGTGACAGTTGAGGAAAATAAAAAAAGGAAACATTAGGAGAGCAGTGCAAAAGTGAAATTAGTACTATTCAGATTAAACACAGGGTATTATAGACACATAAAGGTGTCAATGAATAGTGAGTAAATCATATGATTGTGTAACTTTCTCAACACAACCAAACTTAAAGATTCATTCAGTCTTTCCTTAATAGACTGACAGAATGAGCCAACAGCCAAATCTCTCTTCATACACTGACACTCAACACTGTGCGTCAAAGAGGGTTTAATGTGGAAAACACAAATCTATCCATCTTCATGATCCCTGCCTCTGACAGCTGTTTCCATGTCTCCCCTAAAGTGAAAAACGACTTGAACAGACTATATCGTTTTAAAACTCCCCCCACTAGCCCTTCCCCCCTGTTTGGACATGCTAGCCTTATTGCACTGTCCAATCTATCTAGGCCAAAGTCAATACAAACAGGGATTTTTTTTCACAGGGGCAAATTACTAACACACTGCAGTTTAGAAAGAGAGGAGAATTCATCGACTCTGTCCAAAAGAAGGCCGGGAAATGGGCTCCCCCCCCCTCTTCTTCTCTATAAAACCAACTGCAACTAGGTCTTCCTCACAGACCTTCGCTCCCAAGCTGCTCGCGCTGATAACACTGGCTAGACAGGCAACAATGGAATAAACACTGTAGCCAATTACACAGGCTACAGATGGACTAACGTTTAGGGAAACACAGCTGACCACAGATCCAAAGAGATGGCCCCAATCTCACATTAATTACATTTAGCACGTTATAATGCATCGCCAGTTAATCAGAGGAGCGAATGAGATCCAGATGGATCCTGGGTGACAGCAATAGCTCGCCGAATGAATAGTGCTCCTCGCAAAGCTCGGATTATATTTTGTGTTTGCGACTTAGTGTTTTGCTCTACATTGCAGTGTGGCTTGTTGTGAGCTGCTGGAGTGAATTAAATAGCTTTTTATAGTGGCGTAAGTAGCACAGCGGAATAATGCCAACCCTTTTCTCTCCGAGCCGTGTTTCTTTTTTTGCATTTGAAGGCTTCTTTTTTTCAAAAGGACAGAATGCCATTAGAGTAATTAGGTTTCGTTCTTTTGAAAAAATCCATATTAAATAAAGTCACATCTGAGTGTAAACACAAGATAAGTAGAAAGCACCTTATTGTACGTACGTTTGAGCCCGGAGGAGGACGTGGGAGGTCTGGAGGATGAGGAGGAAGAAGAGGAGGATGTTTTGATGGGGAAGGAGGTCTTCCCGCGGCGGGAGGAAGGAGCGAGCACCCTGGAGCGCTTGACAGGGATCACGGCCCTCGGTGGGGGGGCCACTCTGCCATGGTAGTCAAAAAGCCTCAAGGAAAGAAAAAAAATATCTAAAATATTACACTTCACTTCCCACACTTTTCCTATAAGTCACTTTCTTCTAAAAGATGTGCTAAAACATCTAAAAGCTTTTCCATTTATTTCACCATCACCTCTTTCTCAAGCCTATTATCTGTTCCCAGTGTTGTTTTTCAAGAGACATTTTGTATGGATTTCTCTTGGGTTCATTCTCCGAAACGGCACCCGTAAAACAAAAGGCAGACTTTGCAGCTGAAATCTACCTCCAGCCCTCTTTCCAAGGCCGATACATGCATGCAAATGCAGAGGCTGAAAAGAAGAGGGTGCTTAATGTCAAATGAAGGCGTCAGCGTTGACTGTTCTCAGTGACAGTAGGAGTCTGTCACAGCTATGAACAAGCTTGACATTTAGAAAGTGTCTCAACAGATAAGCAGTCAGATCACCAGCAGTTAAATGAGACCGAGGAAACAAGTGTCCTTCATCGTCCTCGAGTCGCATGCTTGATCTGATCGGACATTTTGACATGTTGGCTATTTCCAGGTGCCTCTGTGAGGATACTGAACTACATCTGTCATTAGAGATGTTTAATGAGGGAGTCATAAATAAAGAGACCTATTGATCTTTAGCTAAACCACGCCCCTGAAAATGATTGTCCAATGGTTGGTCTTGCTTTGTATTTCTTTATGTTATGTAGAAAGAGGGTATTTAAAAAATCTTAGAGCGTGGTGAAAAACAGTTAACAAAAAGTTAGCAGCGGTAGCAATCGTTAGCATACACGGCTAACAATATTAGCATGGAACATATCTGTTACTAACAACATTAGTCTGTAGAAAGACATATTTTAAGAGTGTAATTTCAAAACATTTACGATTTATCAAGAATTTGTGTTTGGTAGATTACGGATTTCTTTGTTTTCTATGGAGCCAGTTCTTAGACAGAAGCAAAAACAAATGTTCTTTGATTAATACAATCATTTTCAATCAATATTTTGTGTCAAATTATTAACTTGTATTAATTAAGAAGCCGTGTAGTAAGTGCGTTAATGTAGGTTATGTTGTGGATAATTCCACAACAATGACAGTAAATTAGCTAGCTACCTCTAGTTTATATGATCAGCTTTGTTTTCCTCTGTCTTAAACTAAGAATCTTACATTGTAAATGTGCCACAATTAGCATTGTAAACTGCATGTGTGTAGTTTGATAGCAACTACAACTAATTGGGGTAAGGCAAAGTTAACAATCAGCTGTTTCCTTGTTAAATCTCAAATGTGATAACATAATGTGAACGATACATACCTGCTGTAGAAGTCATCCCTGTAGTACTCGTAATCAAGTTCATAACCGCTAAGAGAGACAAGCAGGGGAAACAGACGGGGGAACAGATAAAGAAGAGATGAGATCTGTCAAAAAGAAACTCAAGTTGTTTTGACTCAAACTGACATGCTCTATGTCTAAAGCCAACCGCAGGTTAGGCAGCAGGCCTAAGACACACTGGCATGCAAAGACCACAGATCAACAAAGAATCTAAATAAAGTTTCAGAGGGGAAATACAGTCGGGGGATGAAAGGAAAATTATTTTTTCTTAGACCCTGGAGAGGAAAATCAATGTTAAGTACACACTCAGGATGGCAACTCATTTAAAATTCAGAGAAGAGGAGCAAAGGGGGAGCTGTTTTGAAATGCTGATAGTTGGAAAATAAATGCTGTTTTGAAATGCAGCAAATTCTCACAGGAATTGTAATTAGTATTAATGTATTTCTATTTCAACTTGAAGTGGTGTACTGTTGTTTTTGCCACTCTTGTTCCTGTTCCGTAATTGCTATATTACTTCCTGGTGGTTTTCAGCTGTAGCTATCAAATGCAAAGGAGGGTTTATGGTAAAACAATGCATAAACTAATGCATTTGTAAACAAAGATGTGCAATACAAGAAAGTAACCAACAATTCAGAAAGGAGTAAATTGGAGGGATTAAACACTTTTTTGCCAATGGACAGACCATCTGAATACACAATACAGTGTCCCAGTGAATAAAAAAAGCCTCCGCCACATCAGCCTGCAGTAAACAAGCACTGCTTTGATCCGTGTGACCAGGAGATGTGAACGGGGCAGAAAATCAGGGTCATGCTTAATAAAGCTTACACAACAGCATCTCCTCTGAGCTTTACAAACGCCAGTCAGTGCTGAAAATATGGAGAGCATTAAAAACTCAATTATAAATTCAAGGCTAAAACATAATAGAAATTCTCATATTGAAATATTACTCTACATTTACATCAGCGGGAAAGAGCAGGGTGTGGAGGAGAGTTCATATTTATGGCTGCAGCTCCTCAGATGAAGGAGTATGGATGGTCAGATCTTACCTGTAAACAGCTGAGAGCGGCCTCTTGGAGCCTGCTTTGGGCCTGTAGGGCTTCGGCTCGCCCGCCATGTTTATGTCTGCAAGAACACAAAAACAGACAGAAAACAGGTCAGCCATACTGAAAACTTTATAATAATAGGTTTTGGTAAGACTTCATTGAGCATAAACAGGCATTACATTGTAATGTAATTTATTATTTAATTTTGTATTCAAACACATTATTTTTGTAAGAACATAGCCATTGTTTTTTTTATGTGAATATGAATATTTGAGGGGTGAACAAATGAAATAATAATAACGAAAGAAGGGGAAAAGAATAGTGCTAAACCTCACATTTCCTCGAAAAGCTATTGAGTGGCTAATAACATTAAGAATCAGAAACAGGTTTATTAAAAGGTAGGTTAACACATACGAGGAATTTTACATCAAACAAGGATTAAAAACACATTAAAAAACGATTTGAAGAAAACTATAATAACATAAAAAAATTGTAAAAAATATAGTAAAAAATGTCAGTATTTACTGCAATTTAAAGAGTATTAAAAGAGTATCTTTAAGTATTTAAATACTACTGCAAGTAGTCTTTACTGTATGTATTATATAAAGATATCTGAAATGTGAATTATTTCATAATTACATTTAGAGATTATATTATTTCTATTACACTATTTGTACTTAAAAGTGTAGACATTTACTTTATTCACAGGGAGACATGTCCTTAAATCTGCTTATCACAGCATTATATTGTGTTACTTATTTGTATTACATTTTTATATACTCTTTATTGATGCAAAATAATGGGGTGAAGTCAATTGTTTCAGTTTATATAACCTTGCTCTACAGCACACGTGTCAAACTCAAGGCCCGGGGGCCAAATCAGGCCCTTGGTGGATTTAATTTCGGCCCACAGGATAATTTCTAATTACTATTAGATCTGGCCCGTCGGTATATTGCACGCACACCTTCACTCAATCCTGAGGATTTCCTCAGCTCAGAGCCTGACCCCAAACATTGATGAACTTGCACCCAAGATGAGATGCCAAGCATCTGGCTTGAACTAGCATCACAGAGCAGCAACCTGAGTTGACATGGATGTTTCCTTCTGCACTTTGTTTCTTGCGACAACAGGAGAGCATGTTTGTTTTTTTCTTTGAGGGGAATTGTTTTTTTGAAGCTGGAAAAATTTAATCATAAGAAATGACTCGGGAAAAGCCGCAGATCGAGCCATAAGAAATTAATTCAACTGATTATTTAATGTTGTTTTTGTAGGCAATAATTTAAGCTTTGTTAGTTCCAGGTTTAATATGTGCAATAAGTTCATTTCAATAAGTTTTGCAATAAACATTGAACCAGTCCGGCCCTCGACTAGTACCCATTTTTTTTTTTTTGGCCCACTGTGTATTTGAGTTTGACACCCCTGCTCGACAGTATGATGGGTTTTATCGGTGAATGTCTATAACGTCTCTAGCCGCAGAGTAACCTAGTTTAAAATAGGAGAACTGTGTCAATGCGAGTGAAAAAAAACATTCTTTCTCCAAACAGAGCTCGCTCATGATAACATTAATGGTTCTGCATTATAGCTCAAAGCCCTGGCTGAGCACAAGGGAGAATAAAAGTCTCCCCTTCATAATAAAAAGAGAGTACAATGAACTCAAGCTCTCAGGAACCTCTGTGCCGTTCCACTTTAAAGCTGAACTTTTCAGGAGACATTTGAATAAGCAAATTACAAAGCTGCAGTACTGTAGGACATATAGTGCTAAGGTGCACCACTGCGAGAGCCAATTTTCTGAGACAAGACTGGAGACCTTGCTACCGTGCACCGGAAAGATTACAAAATGGAATTCTTGTTGCGAGGCAGGAGAGAATCCTTAAACGCATAAAAACAATGAAAGAGAATAAGCACATGAAGAAGAACTTGCACTGAGCTGGATGTTCCGGGAGCTTTGATTTATAGCCGGCTGTTTGTTCTTTGTGTATAAAAAGATACCATCAGGTTTGGTGACAAAGCCAGTCAGTGATGCGGAATTTTTCAAATCGCTATACGTGCCTTGCCAAGGGTGTTGCAAGGTCCTTTTGGTTTGTTTTGAGTGGCTTCCGGGAGAGGAGCCAGTGGGTCAAAACAAGCCGTCGGTCCAAAGAAAAACACTCAAAGGCGAGGACAATATTCCAGAAACCATATGGATGCAGTTATGAGGCTATAAACACAATGATGGGGAATGATGCAGGAGTTTTTAATCAACTTAAAGGTCCCCTATTATACTGTTTTTCATCAATATATTATAGGTCTCAGATATATACAAAACATGTCTCTGAAGTGTTTTGTTCGAAATACCAAACAGATCGTGCATTGTAGCGTCCAATAATCCCCTCTGTTTCAGCCCTGTTTCAAAAGTGCTGATTCTCTGTCTGTTACTTTAGATGAAAATAAGGAGCCCCTCCCCACGCCCCTCAGAGAGATATTTGGTTAAAAAAGAACACAATGGTGCTCTAGGAGAAGATTCAGGTAATGAGGTGTGCGGGGGTTACCTTGGTTACTTATTGGCTAATGGTTACTCAAGCCAAAACATTGTATGACATCACAAAGTGGCCAAAGTCTGATCAGCTAATTTTCAGACAGGTTTTTATATAAATGGATCAGGACAAAAAGTGAGCGAATATTTTTTCCTGAAACTTTTAGAATCTCTTTACACAGAGGGGACCGATGTTTATGTATAAAATACATGAAAAAGTGGATTTTGTATAATAGGTGACCTTTAAGTCGCAAAAGTAGCATTCAGAGGTTAGATATGAGCTATACAGTCAAAAAAAAATGCGCTGAGGATTCTTAAGAATCTAAATGATAAATAACTTAAATACTTTATGTCAGAAGGCAGAAGAATTCAATCATGTGCTTTTTTAGATTGTCTTGGATATCACAATTTTTTTGCAAGCATCTACATGCAGCAAGGTAATCTGAAGAGCCATTTCATAGCTATGAAAATTACAAGGTGCCCTTCAGCGACGACACCCAAACCCAAGTGCCTCCAGGGTACATGGATTACTTAAAAAAGCACTTCCTCACAAATAGTTGTTTTTCGCATTCGGCCATGTTCTCACTATCATGTTGTCCCTACAAGCAGCACACATTTGCATGAACAATTTATGCGCCTGCCCTGCCCCTCTCCTTCTCATCTAAATACCAAACAAGTGGAGGCGCCCAGATCCCCCGGAGAGCAACTATAGCACTGTGCTGAAAATAAGCCACAGGCAAACTCATGCCTCTCTCTCACAGTGGCTGCTCTCACGAGAAATAGGATTAAACCCTGCTCTGTTCGTATACGACTTACTTAGACATGCTAAAACACAGACTTGTTTCACAAAGTTGCATGACCAAATGAGTGCATAAGTGTGTATATGGGCGAGTGGAAGTGGCAACAGCTAACGAAGAAGTGAAGCAAACAAGGAAGTGCCAGAAGTTTCCCAAATGGACACTAGCTGGCGTTGAAGCAAGTCAATCCCCCTAGACCCCTATGCTAAAATACCCAACTTAACACCAGAAAAGAACATGTTTACAGCCTGGTAAAACTAATTTAGACCAACCCTTTAATCAGCCCATACCAATCGAGCAAAATAGAATTAGCATCCAAAACCTCAAGCGATTTCTAAAAATCCCTGACCCCAGATGCTGTTTTCAGACCAGAGTCAGTGTTACTTTATGGGTTCTCTGTTGAGCCAAATCATTGGTATTCTGTCCAGCTAGTGCATCTAGCAGAGGAGAGCTTTTGCACACTTTGACTGAGGCTGTCAGGATGTGTCTGGTTTAAGAGTTCAGTTCACTCAAACGATCAATACCACATTTTTCGGCAGGGTAAAAGTTCAATGTAGAGCTAAAAAGATACGTCTTTTACATATTTATACAACAGCTGCTCATAAAGTAATTATAATTAGTCTAGACGTCAATCCAGACTGCAACTAAAGATTATTTTTGACTGCTAAATCTGTTTTTGATCAATAAATTATAGTCTAGTCTATATAATATTGGTTAGCAGCAGAAACTGGCGAATATTTGACCTTCTTGCTTAGTAAATCTCTAAAACAAAAGACATGATTATGTTTTGGTTGTGTTTGTCTGTCAAACTTATCAATTCAAATCCAAAACGGTTGGTTTTCTTGGTTTAAACTGAAGTCTACTAAAAAAACATTCAGAAATCAATCGAAAAACATTCAGAAATATTACTTCTTAGTGTTTTGGTTTGTAACCAAAGGCCTTGTTGCACATAATAATGACCATCACAAAAACTGTGGCACACTACTTCAGAAGGGGTTCTATCAGAAAAAGATGGAGTGTCTAAAACACATACTGTGCTCATACTATCTTTACTTCCATTTGTGTAAACAAACGGCATTGGAGGAACTAACTGCTATGCTGGTAATGGTCACCTCTGATGCAGCTTTTAGCAGAACATTTTGTATCAGTGCAGCACTAAAGGCTGCGTTTGATATGAATGACATGTACCCAGGGTCAGGGACCACTTTTGTGTGCTTTATTCAATTATCCTTCTCTATCCTGTACCATTGGTTGGGTCAGAGCTGTCCGTGGTGCTGAACAAAGCGGGTCTATAAGGTCTATACTCGACCTGCTGCGCGAGCATACACATGATGCAATTTGTATTTTGCAGCCGTGAAATTATTTATAGATATGGTATTGACTTGTTCTATCTCCCAGAGAGGGCTGTTGTCTGTCTGTATATAGATACTGAACAAACACAACACTGAATAACTATGTAGGGCGCAAATGTTATTGGCTCAGGAACCGTGGGAGAGAAAAGGTTATGGAGGTAAATTGCTGTGGAAAGAAAAAAGGCACAGAGCGTAAGTAATCACTGAGGACAGACCTGTGTTCGTCTGTCAGGAAAACAAGGATACGTGACTCCCCGAAGCAGCCTGCCCATGTGTTTTATTGGCCTCATTTGTTGCCTTACATCTCTGTCTCCCTCCGACTTCTCGTGCTGCCTGATCTGCCATCGGGCTCAACCCATCCCTCAACATCTCTTTCTCTCTCGCTTTCTCACCTTCCATTCCCCTCGCACAAGATCCGCCACTCTCTCTCTCTCTCACATCCCATACTTCTTCCTGTGTCTCAGAGGAAGCTCATTATGAGACATTTTCATTTCTGAGCATCACCTTTTCTATTCCACACCTGTGCCGACATGGAAAAGCTTCACAAGTCTTATTTCACCCCCTGCTTTCATTAGCGAGGGATGAATAACAGCCGAGTAATGGAAGTCTAGGCTTTTGAATAAACAAGGCCATATGGCAACATATTGCGGGGACTCAATTGGATTGGAAAGCACTTTTTTGAAAATCAACAGGACCCAAATAACATAAGGCGAGGGGGATTCTTGCCAGAATGCAGGGAACAGGAAGATACCTTATATTACTGGAAAGAGAATGATTGAACCACTGCAGCAGCCACAAACACCTGCTGACTGTAATCTTTCCGTCTCTCACTCTCAGTTTCCACGCTCTTCCTTTTCTCTTCCTCTCAGAAACAGAGGAGATAAAACAAGCTAATAGCTCGTGGCTTCAGGGGGTAAGCTAACAAGCACCGGACAGAGAGAAAGAGAGACGGATAGATTGTATCATTTCAGCCAAAGAACCTCTTTGTTAGAGTGCTGGAGGATTGGCAGATTTGTGAACAATCTTTTTATTTCGCAAGATGCTCTTCTCATCAGTCATCACTCTGTGCTATTGGAATAATGACAATTCAATCACTCAGCTTTCAATAGCTCATTCTGCACTGGCTTTGCTTTCAAAACAGATCATTAAAAGTATTGTCGACACCTTGCAAGTCACGTCAATAGATGTAGTCAATCGTATTCAAGATAAAAACCGTCAAACGTCATTACTCATTCATAAATACAAGCTCAAAACAATTATCATCTAGAGCAGACATTTTGTGCTACGCTCTCACACCAAGGGCAACTTCAAATAACACCAACTATACAGCTACAAACATTTAAAAACTATGTCATAGTTTGCTAAATCTGTCCTGATAAGATATGATATGTTTGATATACTGTAGCTTCATTTTTGACAGGAATCTTTCCTGAAGTTGTTCCTCATTTTCTGTTTTGCATTTATTTGTTTTTTGCTAATAAGCCATAATATTAATCACATGACATCCTTGGAATTACCTTGGGAACCATGTAGGCCTAAACTAAATTATAATGCAATCCATCCAATAGTTGTTGAGAAATTCTCATACACTGTTTAGTAATAAACAGTGTGACTAGGGCTCATGGGTCACAATGCCAAACTGATTGAAAAAGCATGTATTCTAAGAAACACAGTTCTGCTCAAAAGCATAACTGAGGGCCATGACATTAAGAGATTGTATTATGTGCTGTAATGGTATAGTCAAAAGAGACAACACCTGCCAAATGTTATTTGAAGGGCAGTGTTAATTACCGGAAACACCTTTTGGCCATCAAGGTATGAAAATAATCCCCCCCTAAAAAGCTTTGAGGTCTCCTTTTTGATTGATATCGCAGACGTGCAGCACAGCGACCAGGAGATTGACTGCAATCAACTCAGACCTTTGAGGAATGAGAAATATAATGAAAGAAAACCAAAAAGTAAGCAGAGAAAAAAAAACATTGAGCAGTATGCAGTGGGAGATCCCGATCAGTTCGTTGTGGAAGAATAACTTCCCAGATGTCTTGCCCCTTTTATTGTTATGCAAATGTATCATTAGTGGGAGAGACATAAGCAAAGAGACTAAAAAGAAGGGAAGAGAATGGATCAGGTGAGGGATGTTGCCTCATGCTTATATTTGTTGTTTTTTACTGAACTCCTCCAAACTTGCTTTTGATCTGATAAAGGCCATATAGTAGGTGTTAATCCATGGTATCAATTGACTACTCTATTGACAGATTCCCTCAAAATCTCAATATGCCGTTCACAGTCGATCTTCCCTCAATTTTGAATCCTAAATCCCAGGCATTTACTTTTAGCTGTTAAACAAGGCTTCAAGGTTGTGTTGTCCATTCAAACTGCATTGACCTCCCCCCCCTCTCAACACCAGCACGCAGCTTTTTTTAACCACTCTCATCAAAGGACATTCGCAGCCGGCCAACACTGTGGATGGCTGCTGTCTAATTACATGGGGGAATGGCATGGAGACAGAGGGCAATCTGCATATGAAAAGGTGCTCTTCTCGAAAACCTTGGAAAAATATAATATTAAATGGAGCTATTGACTAAAACCGGGACACAGGTTCAAGGTTAAGTTATGTGTCTCTACATTTTCTTTTTTTAAACGTGGAATTATTTTTGCATCGATTAAAAGGCACGACTCTGAAACTCATTACATGGCCCATTCCATTTCATTCATTTCAAGCCACGCGGATATTTACCGTGAGACGACGCGTCCCTTTAACACTTTGATTGTACAGGTGTTAGTCCAGTTGGAGTTGCAAATTCTGGAAATGTGGATATTTTATTAGGTGTTGGCATCAATCTGATGAGGTAAACATTTGGTTAGATTCTTGTCTGGATACTTCAACTATTAGAACAATACAGTATATCAATTGTTTTGATGTAAAAACACATTAGAGTCAGTTAATGAATGTGTCCGCTTCAACAGAAAATAATTGGCAATTAACTGATATTATGCTGAATAAACTACAGTTTGTGGCTTTTGGTTGCATTAAAAAAAGCTATTAAAATATCAGATTGGTCATTGCAATGGGCATTTTCGTCTGTATTTTAAGCGAGAAAGGTTGATAGATTAAACAAAGAAACAGTTAACAGATCAATTCGTTTTGAGTTGCAGCAGCATATTAAACATACTTTGATAATTGTATTTTACCCTAATCACCTGCCTCTAACTTGTTAATAGAGGCACAGTGATATGAAAAATCACATTATTACTTTGTAAATTCATTTTTTGCATCACGGATTACACTTTGCAAAGTACTGCAAGACTAAGTTTACAATTAAGATTCCGAGCCATTTATTCCGACTCCGTATGAAACAACTTTCAAGGTGACACAAGCGACAACACTCTGGTGCATGGAGCTCCAAATATCCCTGTTCCCTTTTCCTAAAATACAAGGCTGTGTCTCAGTCGCTGCATTTTATTATTAGCAGAATCCGAATTTGGAATGAATTGTTTGCACCATTTTTCACAATGGATTACTCTACTTAATGCAGAACATATACAGTACAGTTGGCTTCACTGCACAAGCATAGTCTGTTAACTCCACATTGCAAGTGTTGTTTTCTTTGTTGATTAATCTATACAAAAAATGCAAAAGAGCCAATAATACGTTTGGAAAGTCTCCGTAATAGCTTGTTTTGTCCCACCATCAGATTAGGTTCGATACACAATTATATAAATCAGAGAATAGCAGCAATTATCCCTTTATCAGAACTCAGTACCAGCTATTGTTTTAATGTTTTATTTTATTCCATTCTTCTCCACGCATTCACCAACTGTCTAGTTCGTGAGATAAACATAAACATTAAAGGCAGAGGAAGAACGAGGAAGCAGGACTTCTCCTCATGGAGGGAGAAACTCTGGAAACAATCTCCCCAACGTCCTAATTAATTGAACAAAGTAATAAATCATGCAAATTGCTTCTCAGCGGGAGAGACGTAAGCTATGAGACAAAAAAAAAAGGAAGTGAAGGAGCGGAATAAAGCAGGTGATGGAAGTGCCGAGAGGACAGGTAGGGATGTGGGAAATTCGTCTCCGCTTTATCTTCAGCTTGGTTTTATTTGACACCAACTCCTCGCTGAATTGTGAATCTGGACCTGTCAGGGAGGAAGGCAAGTGGATTGAGATGAAGGAGTTTCTGCATCTTATACCCAGAGCTGTTCATCATGACCTGCAGCCGAGGCACTCCAGATACTCCCTTCATCTTCTTGCTTCTCTGATAGAAGGCCATATTGCAGGTGAACTGACATCTTAAGTGTCAGATTTCCAAATAATCTCAGAGGGGGTTTCAAATAAATTATGCCATTCACAGTGGATCTTCCGGCTCCACGCTGAATCAGACCTCACACATCCTTCATCTCAACTCAAAAAGTAAATTACAAATGTTTATTCCTTTAAAAGCCTGCAAAAAAGAAAAGAAAACTCGTACAAATGCCAATCACAAGTTCCTGAATCCCAAGTGAAGTTTCCAAATTGCTTGTTCTGACAGACGAGTCTGAAACCCAGAGTTGAGATTTAATTCACAAAATGAAAGAAAACAGATTCCGATTTGAGCTTTAAACTCAGCAGATGATTGGCATTTCGGCTTCAAAGATTCACTAACGGTTTCCAAACTAACTTAAAAACTCATTTTGAAATAGTTTTTCTTTGAGGGCTTCAATTAATGAAACTATGCACAGCCCATTAGACATTATTTGCTTATTATTAAATTGGCACATTACATATCAGAAAATCACTTTAGTTGACATCTCCAAATTCCTTTTTATGTCCAACCAACAGTGCCAAAATATATATAGCTGAAAATCATAGAAAACTACGAAAACCAGCACATTGTAGCGTCTGGAATTACGGATGTTTGGTTTGAAAATGACAAACATAAATAACTAATGATCAATTATAAGCAGCAGATTACATTTTCTTTACTTCTATGTTGTTGAAATTGTCCAAACACATGCTATTCCCTGGCTTGGCAACACAACCATTTCCTCCAAAATCACATCCTACTTAGTCCTCCAAAGTGCTATTTTTATTATATTCCACTGCAACATCTCAGTGAACATCCCATTACAGAACTGGAGCATCTCTCTCTCTGTAAACACACAAGTGTGGCTTTCAGTCTGCCTCTCTTCCTCACTGCCTCTTTGAGGCTGCATGCCCCTAAGTCCGAGGGGGATCAGCTCATAATCCCCCCCCGCTCCTCGGCAGAACAGATAAAGGCGTGGCATCGGTTTGAGATCACATCCTCTCAGTGTGACCTGTAGCGCCCAGCCAGCTGTCTCACGCCAGCCAACAATGATGCTCTGTAGAAAGCGGACGATCGGGGCGTTCGGGCGGATGAACACGGTCCCGCTGGGGGAAGCTTATCGGTGGGAAGCGAGGCGTGAAAACAAACACCTAGCAGTCAGACGCACTCACATTGAGAAGATTTTCCTCCGAGAATCAATCACGTTAATAATCACCATCGACTTTCCTCAGTGCAAAAACAGTGTGTCTTTGACGTACAGCAGAAGGTCTTTCAGACATCATGCAGACATTTATATTTAATTCAAACAAGAAATTAAAGGGAATTACTGATTGAAAGGAATATGGCAGGCATTATGCTGGCTTATGAAAATTTGATGCCATTTTCTTCTTGCCTATTTTAAACATCCCTGCATACGTGAGAGACAAGTGCGATAATAGTGCCAAGTCCTGTAATCATCTTGTTCTGCTTTCCATGACAGACCTCAACATATTCAAACTGCTATAGTTGTATGTGTAGATTTTGCACATCAGATCTCATATTTTTACACACTATTCACTGATGCCTGTTGCTCTAAATAATCTGCTCCTTCACGATAAGACACACAAAAAGAAGAACCTGCCATTATGCACCATTTCTTCCCCAAAGAGCTTATTGCACACAGCAGTATGGATAAAAAGGTGTTGTTGGCTCACGAGTGCTGGTGTTTTATCTGTGAATGTGCAGATTGGGGTGAGTGTGTGTGTGTGTGTGTGTGTGTGTGTGTGTGTGTGTGTGTGTGTGTGGGGGGGCGCGACATCTTGTGACAACTCTGTCACATTATTTCATCATCGTCCATCTTCCGAGGAGTCTCATTAGGTCATTTCTGACAGATAAAATCACATTTCCAGGACAGATTGGATTGTGTCTGTCCAGGTCAGGAAAGAGAGGCAAAGCATAAAAGCACAGCTGGTGTATTTTTGAAAGTGTAACAACTGCATCTTGAGCAGCAATTAAAGTATCTGGAACGGGTTATATTCTGTAAAAGCTTGTGATTTATTCAAGAGAAGCAGAGTAGCAGACACAGATTTGTGTGCCTTGGTTCCTTTAGACACGCAAACTGAACATTTGGGGAAAATGGAGCTAAACTGAAACGAAATCTAGTTGAAAGAACCCACAGACATACAACCATGACTGCCCTTGACACATGGCTTAAGATACGCGGAGGACATTTGACAGAAAATGTAACAGGCTGCCCCCTGTGCCCCCACCCCCTCCTTCCACCACCAGCAGCACACAAATAGAGCCACAAACGAACATCCGCAGCACAGAAAGACACATTCATGTGTCATGCGCTGCAGCTTTCAATCACGACAGGAATTGCAACTGAAAGAGGCCCTGATGGAAATAAAAAACACTGCAGAGAAAAGTCTAAAGAACGTGTGTCGAAAAGGAAGATTCCGTACGATTGATACATTTCCATTTGCACTAGCAAGGTTCAAAGTATTGCTATGCTTGAAGTAGAATCCACATACTGTACACAGACAAAGGAATAACACACACACACACACACACACACACACACACACACACACACACACACACACACACACACACACACACAGCACCACTGTTAAGCCTATTTTGAAAAGAATAGCTGCTGGTGCATTGGAAGAAATAATGAATTGCTGTAGTATAAGTCATCCTAAGAGTTACACGTACACAAACATCTTCTCAGTTATACGTTACTCACACATCCATCGTTGGCATGGCTGAGTCTGCAGTGTATGCTGATGAAATCTCACACTAACTGATAGCAAAAAGAAGCCATTGAAGGGGTGATGCCAAGGTGCCTGAGGTAAACTGTGTTGAAAGAAGGCCATTTGTATCACCTTGGTTAGAAGTGCACCTAAGGACACAACAACATAACTGCAGTTTTCTCTCATCAACGATTTACCGTCTATCGTCCGCATGCATCAGACTCCACAGCACCATATGGTAATGTTGCAGCTTGTACACACTTCACAGGTTTATCTATTTCTAAACGTACAGCAGGGATTTGGACCCGCAGCAGCACTCTCCTTCCTAACAGAGATAGTTTCAGGAAAGTCTTCACCAGCCAATACGCCCGTTAATTGGCTTTATACCAGCCTATCACTGCTCTTTGACCTGGTCTCTTGACACTGACTCTTCTGTGCTCTGAGTCCAAATTGTCCTCCCATCTTGTCTATATACCAAGCAGTCTATATATCATCACAAAATGCATGCAATGCGACTTATTTATAGCCTATGCAGTGCACAATGTAGTTTTGCATTTTCTCTGCTGAGAAGAAAACAAAGTCTCTTCTAAAACACACACATGTAGACCACAAACCGTCCTAAACCTCTATCGCTCTCTACCGTTGAGTGTGCACTAACCAGCTGGTTATTAGTGAATACCCATAATATTTTAACAATAAACTGTTCAGTGCAACAGGCTTCAAACTCCAGGTTTTGTTACCATACCCATTGGTAACACACAGTCATATGTTTGCATGAAATTCTTCTGTCATTATTATACAAGTTAATTAGCTGATTATGTCCTCAATCTATTGATTATGCGTATCCCAATTTCGTATATAAAACATCAGAAAAAAATGATGTCATAATTGCCTTGAGACCAAGGTGACATCGTAACATTGTTTCGGTCTCACAATCTAGGAAGAAACTAAGTAATGATGGACATTTCTTTCCAGATAAGAGATTTGATTAATCTTTTGTCAATGTATAACTGAAGGGACCAATTATTACCCCACCTCTATTTTTGTAGGAACATCATTGTTGCACGGATTCAGACCTTAACATCAGCAGAAACATGGAGTGAAATAAAGATTTGCATACCAAACTGTGTATTCTATTCACTACAGAATGATAATGTAAAGTTTTTGCAAAGCACCAGCAGGACTTTATTAGAATTGACATTAACATTTTAAATACCTTAAATGACAGTTTCCATCATCAACTTTGATGAGTCGACACATCTCATTAAAATGTATGCCAATGCCAACAAGAGCAGAATGGATATTACAACAGTGCATATGCAAGGATGCCTTCTCAAACTAGGATATTGATACAAAAACTAAACAGTAAAACGGGCAGCATGATTTACTGTTTGTCAAATACAAGATCCTACAAAATGTGTTACATTACAGACAAAGACAAAGCGTTCACGCGCCAGACAAATAGCGGTGGTTTAACCTTTAACTTTGGCTGAAACTGTGCCTGTGTTTAATATAAATGTGGCCTTAACCCTAACCCACGCAGTTTAAAGCGAACCGGATGCGTCTTGAAAAACATTAAGCACGGCTCAATATTTGAAACTTGTATCGCGCGACATCAGCATAAAGAAAATGTCCTCGCGCGCACAACGTAGCCCTAAATATTCAGCTTGAACTTACATCTATGGTTGCGACGCTTCCCCTTGTACATGGTCATTGTGTAGCGGTCCAGCTTTGCGCTCTTTCAGGTCCTCTTCAGGTGCTTCAGAGATACAGAGCGTCGGGACTTTTGTGCTGCGTTACTTTGAGAGCAGAGCAGGAATAAATGAGCCCTTCAGACCTGGGATTGGAAGCGCCGCTGGAGCGAGGACCATACCAAACTGGGAGACGGGGGAGGGGGGCAGGACTACACAGCATCTCAAGCATAGACAGTATGATTTTAAGTAAATCAATAAGTAATCAGACATCACCTAATTAGGAGGAAATACATCTGAATAAGGTGTGAATATAAATACATGACTTGAAACAATAGAGTAGTCTGTAAGGATTAATTTAGTGCAATTTGTTCAGGATTCAAAGAATATAGGCTCCTTTTTCAGCTCATTTTTATGTAGTTATTTGTAAGCTTTCTGAGGTGTATATTTTCTTTTCATACACTTACACGTTATACTGTATGGTTGATTAATTATTTTGTAGGCTACTGATAGGCTGTATACTTATACAGATGTACTGCCATGCTAATTGTATTTTAAGGCTGCACTGCACAGTAAGCTTTTTAGCTCAATGCAACAGGTACATTTTTATAAATTCTTATTTTTGCATGATAGCATGTATTCTAAACAAAACTAAACACAAGTGTAAAATAAGGCTGATGACATGAGGATTTTATTGCAATCCATCAATTGTTGCTGGGATGTTTCCCAGGAGGCGTGTGGTGTAGTGGACTAGTACATTGGTGTTCGGATCAGGGGAGCACAGGTTCAAACCCCACTGCAGTCAGCATGTTGTTGTGTCCCTGGGCAAGACACTTCACCCCAAATTGCTCCTGTGGGGATTGTCCACAGTATTGAGTATGTAAGTTGCTTTGGATAAAAGCGTCTAACATGTAATGTAATGTTTCAGGCTGGTTTACAGCACCACCCATAATGCTAGCATACAAAATGAGTTCGCTCTAAATCACCCAAATGTATTTTTGTACTTACTATCCTTCAAACGTGCCTCAGATTTATTCAGATATTTGGATATATTTGGATTCACACATAGAAAACACATTTTATTTGTGCAAATCCAACCTTTAAAGAAGGACCTTGAAGGTGAAACTGTAGCAGTGATAGGTCCTTTCTTTATTAAGACTTCTGACACTGATGCTGTCTGATTATTATCTGACTCTGTTTCTGCATACAGTGACATTGGTATAAATACAGGGACGTGCACAGACATTTGGAGTGGGCTATTGCTCTAAACTAAAAAAAGGGCCCCCCCCCGAAAAAAAACACAAGACCTTTTGAATTTTTTTCAAAATTAAAACCAGGGACATTTTTAGTTTTGCGGTACTATCTCATTAAAATATCTAATGTTACTAACTATTCAAGAAAAAATGGGGACAATCATGTTTTAATGTAGGGTAGTATGACCATTGTAACTGCTGTGCGGACATACTGATAAAATAGGGCTTCTAAGTAATTTTCTTAAATAAACTCACTAATAAATGAAACCAGTTCAATACGCATTATTCTTATTCTTATCATTCTTTATGAGCGCAGTAACGGTAAGGTATCTAATTACTTATTTATTTAGTATTCCATAACTTAATAACAGAGATGGTCAAATGAAGTAGAGACATCGCAGAAATCCTACAATGAAGCGGGACAGTGAAGTGTTCACCCGTGAGAGGGCGATCAAGAAAAGAGAGCGAGCGGCCCTGTTGAGGGAGTTTACATGAAAAGACACAGAAAGACAGAAGCACAATAACAAGTATATTTGGTAAAATCCCCATAGCCATATGAGGCCGGAGGGCTGTCCTTTGCTTTCAGCTGTCAGGTTGTAAACAAAGTCACGTGACTGGGGGCAGATGACAGCGCTGACAAAGTGTGTTTTATCGCAGCGAGACGCTACAATACTAATTGTGGGCTTATCATGTTGATTCGGTCACAACAGAAAGAAAAAAAACCTCTTGCTCTCTCCAGAGGGGCAGGTTAGCCAAAAAGGGCAAAAGGACCGTTGCCCGGGCAACATTAGCCCGTACCTTTGCACGTCCCTGTATAAATATAATATTCTACTCCCACAAGAAGCTCTGGGCACAATTGAAAAAAAGGTGCATCTCATCTTACTTGCAAAGGGTATTGTGTTGCTACGGAGACAGGGATAGGGAAGCAGCCTGGATGTTGATTTTGTGCAATTCATTTCACTATATCATATTTGTATGTGTGGGTTGAATAAGAACACCTGTTTCTTGGCCCGAGATGAATGTGGAGTAGAAACAAAACAACCCTTAAAAAGCCAACTGCATGGAAGTAGCAGGAATTCAATCAGTACTGCTTTCCTTTGCTGCTGCTCTCACCTAGTCAAGAATGAAAAATGGTTCGCTTCATGCTTTACTTTGATACGTAGAAAAGATGAAGTCCCTCTGTGAGTTTTGTGAAAAAGAATCAACAGAGAGGATTGTACTTGTGTATGCCTTGGTATAGAAAGGTAAGTGTTTTGTTGTATAAATGGCTTTTTAGCATTTTTTGTATCACATTTCAAACTCGTTCTTTGAATTTGGAAAACAGAAATAAAGGTAAAATCCTGCCACAATCATCAGCACCAGCAATGAGAAATAAAATGGTATTCAAAAGTATAGCAGGGACATCTGGTGTCCATGATGGATTAATACAAGCAGCCTCAATAATGCAATAGAAGGCAGAACATGAGGACATTTGAATGTGTAATGTTAATAATCTTTATGTGCTTAATTTTTCAACTTTATTATCCTAAAAATGAGAAATGAATAGTGTACTCTACACAGGGCCAGCTGCTACAAACACTTTTGCCCCTTTCACACCAACGCGTTTTCAGCGCCGGCTCGGAGTTAGAGCCTGAAAAGTTTTTCCTGTTCACACCGCAGCAGCGGAATCCGGTTCACTTCCAACTCCAAAAAATTGTCGGTCTAGAAGCAAGAGCTTCGGAGCTAGAGGCGGCGTCGCTTACGTCGAGGCGTGCAGGAAACTAAACCCACCTCCCCTGAACATGGGTCGACTGAAGAGTCTCGTCATGCCTGCCTACAAGCAGTCGCGCTGAGCAAAGTGACTAGAAGGCAACCACACACTTAAAAAAGAAAACACACTTTATGAAATCAGGCAACACTAACCAGGCTTCGTGTGATTCTGTTTATTTGCACCTTACTTTGACCATCCGTTCGCTGTTATTGATCATTGTGGAGAGCAGGCAGACGTTTTGTTTTGTATTATAGCAGCTATCGGATAGAATCCATACATGGGCTGCACAGGTTGAAAAGTATAAGGTTGGAGAAGTCGTTATTTAATTTAATCTGGCTTTGCTTTAAAAGCAACACGATCATCGACCCGACGCAGTCCCCCGTTGTTGTTGTTGTTGTGAGCGCTGTTGGGGGGCAAATCAGCGATGTAAACGGTGACGTCATGACGCAGCAGCGGCAGCACCATCCCGGCTCTGAGTGGTGTGAACAAAGCGGGAAACCGGAGCTGAACCAGAAAAGCTCTAGCTCAGAGCTAGAAAGGGAAAAGCGCTGGTGTGAAAGCCGCATTAGACATGCACTGTTGGTGGAGCCTGGGACCTAAGATTTTCATCGTCATAACTACACTGTAGCTATGTACGCATGACTAATACAAGCCTTGAACCTTCAACCTTGACTCTTTGCCTTTTTTTCAATGAGCATCAGAGAGAATGCAACTCAGAGCAAAACTTCAAATATCATTTTACAGTTCCCCTTCAACTATATAGAGCATTTTTAACACATTTGAATAGTTTCTAGGTTTTATTGGACATTACACTTTTATTTTAGTGTTGTTTAAAAAGAAAATGGTCTAAAAAGCAACTGGACAGTATATTAACTGCAAACCAACAAAAGGTGGACAGACAGTGACTATTAGCTAAACATAGACCAGTATTTAGAGCGAGATACTTCCCTGTGCAGTTGGTGGTGACTGAAAAAGAGTTAAAATGGAGAATATATATATAGTAGGTGATCAGAAAAGAGTTTTTGTTATTAGCAAAAAAGCTGAAAATGCATTAATGCTTGTTTCACTGCCATCAGGTGGCCAAAAATACAAAATGCACACCTGCAACTGTAGGTTAAACTAGTTGTAAATATTTCATAATGGAAGAAAGGGTAAAACCTTGAAAATACAAATGTTCCCAAAGAAGCACAGTGCTGTCATGTTTCCATTATAATTGTCCATTGTTAAATTATAATTGTGTTCATATTGAAGTATGTCTTCTTCTTCTTTCTTCTATTATTGTAATATATAACATATGGACCCTTTTCTTAAGCCACTGTCTACTTGCACCACGGGGTGCTGAGTATTCCTTAGTGTTAAGGGAAGATTTAAGTGAAAGCTGGTTTTAACTTGGGATGTATTTTGTCATTCTGGAACGATTTTTCCCATATGTTTGTGTCTAAGTGACAATCTTTTTTGAGAATGCTCTTGTATTGAAAAAGAAACTGGCAGAGCCTCAAATGGCTGCAATGTAATTGCTAGTTTGAAAGATGTATCATTATGTCCAATGTCCTCTCTATAACAAACCACCTCTGACTGGCAGAGAAGTCTCTGCTCCATTTCTCTTGGAATAAAGTCACACTATACATTTATTCAGTTTCATATTTAATATTCCATCTGTCACATACTCATGTATATATAATACCGTGCTTTATGTCTTGTTATTGTTAACAAGTATATTTTCTACTTTCTTGTTTATTTATTGTCTTTTAATTTGTATTGTCTTTTTATGCTGCTGCAACACAAATATTTCCCAAATTGGGATCAATAAAGTACTATCTTATCTTATCTAATCTTATCTTATGAAAGGCCCAGATTGTTATCATAAATGTCTGACAACATTATGGTGTCACTATTAATTATTGCATTATGTGACTTGTTGCGAATTGACAACTTTGGCAGTCTTAGTCAGACTTTGATAGAGTAGTAAAAGAAAACATTTTATTTTCTGTTGAGTTATTTCCATAATGTTGAGACATATAATAACACAATGAGCGAGTGGCCAAAACAAGCACTCTTTTTTGGATGTAAATTGATAAAGGGCATTTTTCTGAGCGACTGCATTGCAGCCTGTTTAGCTGCAGTTCTATTACTCAATACTGGACCAAATACAAAAATGGTTGTCCCTATTAGACCCCAAAAATGTTCTCCAGGTTGACAAACACCTAAATTAGCCTTTAGTTAAATAGCTAGTTTATAGCAACCTTGTGAAGCCTTTAAAGCAGTAATCACATTGTTACCCTTTTTAAGATACAAAGAGATTCTAAGAAGTTCATGCATCAACCTCAGCTAAAGTGCTCTCCTTTGTCAGACCGTCTCTGCTGGCATTTGAAACACACTGTCTTAACAAATGGCCCTCATTAATAGCATAGATGGACGGGTGCTGTGGATGCCCTCGGGAACATTTCCTACATGATGGATATAAATCTGCTCAAGCCGCATCCCATTGGCCTGTGCCTTACAGCCTATCTGAGCTCATTAGACAGGCACTGCTTTTGGCACTGAGTAATTGCAAGTGTATCTAGTGTCAACTGATGCAACTGCTTAACAGTCTGCGACAGAAAATCATCTCTCTTTGCTAAGCTTACAAGCCTTACAGACTTATGTGATCGGATTTGGTCCAAATTGACAGGCCAGTGTCAAGGTGTCAACATATTTTAAGAATTAAACTCAAAACAAACTCTCTTGGGAAACAAAGCTTGTGTGGTAAATCTGTACATTCTGTTCATTTAATAACATCAGCATTCACAATGAAAATAAACTGTCTATAATGCACTCCGTGCAACATTATGGCCTTTTTAGCAGAGTTTTTTCTTAACCATTAGCTTCTCAGGTTTATGTAGATTGTGCTATACTCAAAGGGACAGTGTGTTCAAAGTGGACCTTATAGTCGGAGGAATAACCATTATCTCCTCAGAGAGTTCTCTAAAACAACAGTATTAAGGAGAAAGCAGGCATCCTGTCCTACACACACACACACACACACACACACACACACACACACACACACCACACACACACACAAAACCACTCTGAAAGCAAAAGCGTAAGGAAACCTCTTGACAGGTTTCCAACAAAAGCTTTCCTGTGGTTCAAGTGTTGATTGCCACCCAAACCTTGGAAGAATAACTGCACACTCTAGTGGAGAAAACACAACATAACAGCATCCATCCCTTTCAACAGAGAGAAACATCAACATTAACACCATTCACATTAGCTTCTCCTCATAAGGTGGACATCAGAGACAAATTAGGATGTATGTAGCAGACCTTACATTTAGATACATCTTCTGTCTATACTGTGTGTTGAAGTTACTAGGGTCAGTGGGTAAACATTTGTCCAAATGTTTTGTTCAAATGTCATGTTTTTACATCTGGACTTTATTATCTAAAATCACAAGATCGGTTACTGTTAATCAGTAGATGGGTTTAGCTGTTATGCTAAACTGAATTGGTTTTCCTTGAATATATAAATAGTAATCATTCATCCATTTGTTTCCTATTTTATTCAGGATCATAATGGGAGCTGACGCCCTTCCCAGCATGCCTTCGGGCCAGAAGCAGAGAACCACCTGTCTGCCAGTCTGTTACAGAGCATACCATGCAGATAGAAAACAAACTAACACATTTACATTCATAGGTTTAAAAGTCTATTCTATGACAAGTGTTTGGAGCATTGTTCAATAATATAAACAGAAACCAGAAACTATTATACATGAATTCAGTTAGTCGTCAAAAATCAGTTTAGATAATAACATCTGTAGTGACATACAGTGTGTTGTAGGTAATGACTGCTATCTAAGAAAAGAAAAATCACATTTAATTGAGCAGAAACTCTTGTTCCCACGCTAATAAAATCCTGAACTAGCAAAACAAAATAATAATATGTTGACATTGTTTGAACCCTTTTCTTCATTAAATTGAGAGACCATTTTCAAATGCTAAAACAAACATTCTCCCTTATCCTTTAGTGTTTTAGCCCATTGAGCCCATCTCCTCTAGAGTAAGACGTGATTTAGATTTGTTAGGCCCTAATCTGATTATCCCTTTCCCCTGTTCACTCCCCTTGTTTTCCCTCCACCATCCTCTCACTCACAGATGTGTCTCTATTTTTGCTTCCTGTTCTCCATCTGCCAGGGTCAGATCGCAATAATCTGCATTCAAATGTTGAACTTGCCACAATTGCTTTTCATAGAGACATTAAAAGCTGCCAAATCCAATTCAGCTCAGACGCTATCAGTGTCACAGCAATTCACATAGTCTGCAGAGATAATACAAACCACACAGGTAAGCGGCAGTTCATAGATATCTAATCACAGGCAACAATGTCTCCTGTAATGGAGCCACAAATGACAGTCATTGCCAATACTCTAAGGAAAGACGCAGTGAAGAAAGGGGATTTAACTTCATCTAAATGTGTACATAATTGATTCAACAAGCTTCTGATTCCTTTGCCATGAGTTGAAGATCACTCGTAATAAAGTGATTACTACACCATGGATGACAAATAGCATTTTTTACAAAAAAACCTTTACGAGAGGACTGACTGTTGTTAACACATCTGCTCACAAGATAATGTTTGTAGTCACTTCTTTCTACTTTCTATTGACATCACAGAACGTGGGGTTACGTATTGTAACCCTAGTTCTATAAGCACAGGCGGAGCCCTCTACTGGACATTATGGGTACTACTCTCATCAATGTTACGCGAGCGTTCACACACTGAAGTTGTATAAACGTAGCCGGCCAATCAGGGCGAGCCTACCTGATTGTGCGTGCAGGCTCATCCTACACCCTCTTCAGCGATCAGCATGGGGAAGACAGGGCCCCTAGGTAGAGGGCCCCGCCTGTGCATATAGAACTAGGGTTACAATACGTAACCCCCCGTTTTATCTCACACAGGCTCCGCCCTCTACTGGACTCTAGGGCACACACACACACACACACACANTATCTTGATTATGACTGCCGATCACTGACTGGCACCATGTATAAATAAGTCAGATGTAAATGCTCCTTGTTCAACGATCTGCTTGCATCAACACTTGAATTCACACATGTTTTTCCTGATTCCAGAAAAGATACACCTACGGTAAATGTGTTGATGGCAGGTGGAGATTGTGTACCCTAGTTCTATAAGCACAGGTGGAGCCCTCTACTGGACTCTATGGGTACTATCTCATCAATAATACGCGAGCGTTCACACACTGAAGTTGAATAAACGTAGCCGGCCAATCAGGGCGAGCCTACCTGAATGTGCGCGCAGGCTCACAGTATATAAGGCAGCTACACCGTCTGACTGTCATCCTACACCCTCTTTAGCGAGCGGCAAAGGGGAAGACGAGGGCCCCTAGGTAGAGGCTCCGCCTGTGCTTATAGAACTAGGGTTACAATACGTCGCCCTCGTCCTATCTCACACAGGCTCCACCCTCTAGTGGACTCTATGGGTACAGTGTGGAGCCCCGATGAATAAACGCCCTGTCGCCCCACACATCGACCCACCACACTGCCCCTGACCGGCCTTTGGTTAACAGCCATCGCACCCCAACTTCCTATCACCCGGTTGTGACCGTGGAGAAGTCGGGGCCGCAGCTTACTTGGCTGGGTAGAGCCTAATTGGTCTGAATAAGCCCATAGCTCCACCCTGCAGGTGCCAGCGCAAGTGACTACACACTGCGCACCACGTTTCCCAGGTACCTAAGGAGCATGGGAAAACGTAAGTGTACTATGTCCTCCACACCCACACGCTTACCTTGTGTAGAGTGTGCACGGACCTCAGTGGGGGAGAGTCTTCCAGCCCTGTATGGGGCTTACTCGCGCACCATGTTGTCCCCCCGTCCCCTAAGGATGCACGGAGAACATAAGTGCATTATGTCCAGGTGTCAGGATATAAACTCGTATAGACCTCGGTCTGCTGGAACGGAACTCCTTAGGTTCTTGGGAAACAAGGGAGGGTTCGCGTCTGTGTTGTCGCCCGCCCGCTACGGTCATCCACGAACAAGAAGCAACTCGGGGGGCGCACTGATAGAGCGGTCAGTTTGCATACTCTCTTGGCAGAAGTCAAAGTAAGCATCAAAGCTGTTTCTTTTTGGTTCTCTCTCTCAATGATAGCGCCTTCAGAGAGGAGAGCTCCAGAGGCTCAAACGGTTCTGTAACCAAAGCCTCGAGCACCAATGGCAGTTCTTATGTGGGTGGAGACATGCACCACTGGGCGCTGTCTCCTGGTCCCCTGCAAAAAACGCTTCATAAGCGGTAGGCTAAAGACTGGTCTGCTGCCAAATCCCTCATGACAGGACGAGATGGCTGCTGCACACACCTTGACTGTGGCATGAGCAAGCCCCTTGTCCACCAGTAGCTATAGATAGGATAGAATAGAGCCCAATGTACCAGACAGAGGCTCTAGACTCCTTTCCTCGCACCAACGTTCAGTCTGCAAACTGCCTGAAGCAGGGACATCTGTCCAGGGCCGGACTGGGACAATAAGTCAGGCCGGGAATTATACACCCTGCCAGGCTACTACCAGTTTTCTTTTGAGCCATTTTCCTGGATTTATTTGTCAATATTTACAGCGTTGCTGCCCATAGTGATAGCCCTAAACTTTAAATCTACTACCCCAGAATAAGCATATGGACATGGGTTACTATTTAAAAAAAAATTGCAAATCTATTTAGGAACCTATCCATGTGAACATATTTTAAGTGGAGGTGGACCTCAAATCCTCTAGGGCAGGGGTTCTCAACCTTTTTTGGGCCAGCGCCCCCCTGTCCATTATCCAGGTCTCTTACCGCCCCCTATCAAAAAAAGTAGACTTATTTTCTTCCCTGAATATTAATGTTGACTAATATTCTGTGTTATATCATTTAAAAAGCATGTCACTGAATGCCAAATAATAGATTTGATTTAACTGGGCAGTTGGAATATCATTATCATTAGTTTACCAGAGAGCAGAAAAGCCATGTGAATGTGAATAAAAATGATATTTATGAGTGTTAAACAAACTCAGACAAGAGCAGAGAATACAAACAGACTGTTTGTATTCTCTGCTCTTGTCTGAGTTTGTTTAACACTCATAAATATCATTTTTATTCACATTCACATGGCTTTTCTGCTCTCTGGTAAACTAATGNAAGGCACACG